>NC_045429.1:246852996-247067996 GCF_902635505.1 Sarcophilus harrisii
TTTTTAAAATTGGAAATAAAAATTCAAGGTTCTTGTTTATTTTTAAATAGATTTCAGTATAAATACAAATTCAAGGAACATATCAATTGAATAAAATGGGGGCCACAGTTGGTTAAATAGATTTACATTACCTGAAATGATTTTATTTTATATTTGTCACTTGGGAAGTAGCTAAGTGACTATGGCACTACATTTTTAATAGAAACAATAGTCAAATTTATTTTCCTTCTTTTTATGCTTTATCAAATCGAAATCATCTTGGAATATAAGCTGCCTTGTCTAGAATGTTTGTAGCCATCATTTTAAAGCTGTTCACACAATTCTATTTTGAATGAATGTTTTATGTCACAAATAAAAGTGTTAACATTTAGGCAAGTCTTTGCCTGTTCCATTATTGTAGCTAATCTCCAGTGTCCTAATGTGCCAATTGCCTTTCTCTGTATTTACATTTCCACTACAAATAAACTAGATTGTCTGCACCTGTGGGACTATGACAACCTCAACACAGATGTTTCCATTGTCCCTTCAGGTAGGAAATTGCTAGATAGTATGTGACAACCAACCAACTTGGCAGGGCTAGCTCTAGGCAAATTTATGTAATGGAATGGGTGAAATTTGTCTTTGGCATCTGCCTACCCTCATTATGTAGATTCTTTCCCCATTTTGATGACATCCTCTGCCTCTGGAACAAATGCCTTTAAATGACTCATGCCTTTGGTAAAACTGGTTCTCAGGAAAGAATTTGATTAACTTACTATTTAATGTTACCATTCCCAAAATCATTTTTGTTTTTTCAGAAATGTTTCAAGTATAAAATAGGGGTTCAATTCGATAAAATCTAATCTTCAATTTTAATTTTATATGTGTATGTTTATACATATGTATATATATCTACATATCTTCCTTTGTATTCATATGAATCCATATGAAGTATTCTGCATGCATATATACTCTATATGTGTGTATATATACATATATATACATGTTCACACACACATACACACACACACACACACACACACATATATATATATATAGGTTAAGAAAGCTAAAGTAAGTAAATATATCCACAGCATTCACATCTAATGTACTAAGCAAAGGGGATACAAAAGGAAAGATAGAAGACAATCCCAAGAATGATATTACTTTAAAGTTAGTGAAGCCTTTAAATACATCATCTCATTGAGGTTCATGACTACTTATTAGATAAGTATAACAGCTATAATTCCCACTTTACTGATAAGGAAACTGAGGCTCATGGGGGTAAGAAATTTGTCCAGTTTCACCTATCTGTTTAGTACTAAAAACAGGATTTAAATTCAAATCTTTCTGACTCCAAATGAATTGAAACTTTTTATTATGCCGTGTTGTATTGTCAGTAAATTGTGCATAATACCTTAAACATTTAAAAAATTGAATAATTAATATGAGAATATAAACAATATACAAATGATTATTTGGTATTGTAAAGTTTGAATAGAGTTTAGTTTTTCATTGTGATTATCAAAGGCTCTAGTTTAAACCAAATCTGCCTTATTTCCAGGGAGTATGGAAAACTTTATTTTGATTTTTATAATTTACTACTTTTCATAAAATCTGCTCTATAAACCACATGCTGAGGAAGTGTGAGGTTAATTAGCACTAACCTTTTATTCCATAGTTATACACTCTATAGAAAGTTAAATTGGACCAAAGTGGTGTTCTTCTAAGGGAATAAATTGCAGGAGTTATAAAAATTCTGACCCTGAATGTTTGAGTCATGAGACTTTGTCTGTCCACTCTTTAAGTGACTGACAAGTTGTCATATTCAGGATTCTTTTTAGAAAAGAAATCCTCATATGTCAGCCAATCAACAAGCCCCTAGAGATCTGAATTTCATATCAAAATAATATATTATGCTGACTGATAGGAAGCAAAGTTTAAATAAAAGTTTACTGTGGAATTTTTTTCCTGTTTTCTTATGAATAAATATATGTCAAAGAAAAGGTTTTCACACAATAACAGAATGACTTTGCTACCACATTTTATCCATTGCCTTGACAAGTAATAACCAGCATTTCTTTCCTAAGCAACCAAACCTAAATGAACTTGGAAAACAATAGACTTGTTAGGTTTTTATCAAGGCTTATAGATTCAAACTGTAATATTAATTATGTTAATGATCCTAATAGGATTAATTTTTTTAATGCATTTGTTTTCCTAGTTAAAAGCATTACCATAAATACCCTTTGAGCCATATGCTATATAAAAGATGGGATTCTATAATGCAAAAATTCATGTTAAAGTATAAAAAAATCCAGGGTAGCCAGAATAATATTCTAACCCCTTAAGAATGTTGTTAACATTACCATTAAAATTAACTTTAAATTTATGCATATATATATTATAAATAAATGAAAGGGAAAAATTTTTATTACACACTTACAGTTTGATAAAATATTCTGTTAAAGTCTGTGATCTAAAAACAAATTGAAGATTGTCTATCCTCAAGGAGCTTATATTTTAATAGGGAAGATAATACTTATGTAGGATTGGAGGCCAGGGAGAGATATTTGCATTTGAAAAGTTTCAGGGAAGATTTTTCTAGTAACATTGGCCATATTGGTTTCCTTATGGTTCATAGGCTGAAAATTGAATGATGGCAGCATGTAGACAGTATATGTACAGCATGAAGATTGGTATCCTGAGATGGTAGGCCATGGTGAGAAACTATATCTCTTTATGTCTTTATAACTAGAAAGGAAGGTAAAGATGATAGATCTCTAGAGATAGATAAAAAAGTAGACATAAATACCTATCAGAAAGAGGAGGACCGAAGTTATACAGGTATATAGAGTCTTTACATCTCTGGATGAGGGTTCTTAACCTTTTTTGTGAGTTTGTAATAGACTTATTTGGCAGTTTTATAAAACCTAATATAACTTTGGACTGTTGCCTATACTCAAAATTGAAGGAATAACTAAATTCCAGTTAGGAGCTAGTGAAAATAAAGATGTATTCTCCATCCTAGTTTATAGATTCCTTGTACCCTACTTGAAAAGTAATTCTATTAACTCTCTCTGTCTCTTTCTCTCTCTTTTTGGGTCTCTGTGTTATTGTGTCTCTTCTCTCTCTTTTCATTCTCTCTTTCTCTCTCTTTCTTTCTCTCTTTCTCTCTCTCTCTCTCTCTCTCTCTCTCTCTCTCTCTCTCTCTCTTTCTCTCTCTCCTTCTCTCTCTCTTTCTCTTTCTTTCTCTGTCTCTGTAGTCTTGTCTCTATCTTTCTCTAACTGTGGCTCTCTCGTTGGCTTTCTGGCTCTGGTATTTGTCTCTTGTCTCTGTACCTCTCTCTGTCTCTTTGTCTGTTGGTCTATCTGAACACTTTCACTGTTTTCATATGTATATTATCTTTCTATATAGATAACTAAATGGAAATTTGGATTCTGCACATCCATCTAATCTCCCCAGTGGAACTAATGGCTCAAAGTCTATTTAGAAAGATACATAGGATAAGAAAACCTATATATCTATCTCCTATCTACCTAATCTCTCTATTGTTTGAGCAACTAAGCCATTCAATGCCACTGAAAGAGGGAGTCAAGGATAAAAGAATTTTTGTCATTAAACTGAGCTCTCATCTGAAATGTCCGGGCCTACAAACTCAAATTTTTTGATGAATAATTATTTTGAAAGCATTATTCTTTCTCTTTACTGCAGAAAAGCAGAATAAGAAGTCTTGATTTTTACCTGCTTCTCTCCCTCGGATTTATAAGACAGTAGAGCTTTCCTCATATGCAAGAGTGACATACTGGAATTGTGAAAAAGACTGGACATCTCATAGCAAAATGATCCTCCTAGTGTGAATCTTAGCTCTTATCTATCCTCTGACTGCGAACAATCAGATTTCAAATGGTTTTTCCTATTGTCATTCCTAGCAATACTTGACAGGTGATTGTTCAGGGAGCAGCAGTAGTTCCCAAGAGCTTTCAGCAGCTCTTATAGGCAGTTATTTCCTAATTGACAGTGGGTTCTAACAGATGTTACTACCAATTAAAATAATATAATTCCAGTTTTTTTCTCCTTTCTTCTTACATTTTCTAGAGCTTCTTGAAGGCTAAACAGTTAAGGGATCTTCTCTCTAAATCTCTAAAATACAATTCTCCTATATAGGAATGCACACTGAGCTCTAAATAATGCATTTAGTTACAAAGATATCTTCAATAGGATACAATGACTCTGAAAGCATGGAACATTGCATTTCCCCCATCCCTTGAATCCTTAGTTATCAATGCTTGCTTGTATATAATAAGGATGCAGTAACTGTTTAAATTCAATGTAATTAAACTCCATATGTATTTAACAAGCATCTTATCTGTGAAAATCCTGTTCATAATTATTTTAAATCATAATTGAAAATAACTTGGGTTTACATCAAATATTTAAGTATTCTTCTCAACATGGAAAGCCTAAAGGTTGGGTAAACACTTGTCAGGAATAAAATAGAGGAGGCTACAATTCAATTATGGCTTGAACTATATGATCTCTGAAATTCTTTCAAACTTTGACCCTCGGTTATTTTGTGAGATTAATGTGAATTACTTTAATGAACACCTTTTAAAGAAATAATGTAATCTTTGTCTAGTTGGATATACTTTGCCAGCAGAGTGGACATCAGATAGCACAAAAAGATATTTACATTCTTAAAAGGACAAGTAGCACCTATCTAGAAAAAAGAACTAGCATTATCATTAACAACAGCAAATAAGAAAAAGAAATGGTGAAAAAAACCTATCACTCTTTTCACATGATATAAAAATATACTTAGAAAATCCTGGGTAATCAACTAAAAAAACTATTTGAAACAATAAGTTCAGCAAAATAGCAGGATATAAAATAAATCTCCCCAAGACAACTGAATTTCCATATACCACCAAGAAAACCAAGCTGGAATAGCTAACAAGAAAAATGTCATTTAAAATAAGTGCAAGTAATATAAAATACTCGAGAATGTACCTGCCAAGACAAATCAAGGGATTGTCACAAAATACACATATACATACATACCTATATATATAGCTTTGTATATATGTGTGTATATATATGTATAGATAGGTTTGCATGAATATGTATATATAGTGTAACCCAGTTTTCTGTTTTCCTTCTAATTTTGACTGAATTAGTTTTGTTTGTGCAAAAGTATTTTAATTTCTTGGAACCAAAAATATGTATTTATTTCCTACATATTCCATATCTCTTGTTCGGTCATAAACTTTTTTCTTATGCATAGATTTGACTATGATTTCCCATTTGAAAAAAAAAGAAAAAGCATTTGTCAAAATATTTTGCTACTAAAAGCTATGTTTAAAAAAAAAAAGAAAAAAAAAGGCCCATCTTGTTTAGGTGGAACAATATTCTTAGGCAATTGGGGGAACATCTAAAACATAACCCATAAGAACTATTGCAGTTAGGTGCAGGATTGAAAATAGCAGCCAATTTTTGAAAGTTATTATAAAATAATAGATTGGAAGTCAGAAAGACTTACATACTTATCAATTTTATGATCCTGAACAAGGCACTTACTCCATCTGAGTCTCAATATTCTCATACGTAGACTAAAGGGTTGGAGTGTAATGACCTTTAAGATACTGTAAGTTTTGAGTCTATGATTTTATTGAATTTTTAGGTTTTAAAATGGCAGAGCATGGATCTGAACTTTGAGAAACTTTGCAAAGGAATTTACACAACTTGAATATAGTCAAATGTCAAAATAAATAGATAATTATTTACAAATAAGTAATCATTTGCATAGATTTTATGGCAATACTATCTCTTCTATTTCTCTCTCTGGTTGACTTTTTCTCTCTTTTTTTCATGGATTTCTCTTTTTTATTTCCATAACTTATTACTCTGAGTGCTCCATGTCAAAATCTTCTACTATGTCTACATTGCCCTCAAAATTTTGCTCACAATTCAAGAACCACCCTGAAATTTAGGTATTTCAGCAACCAATCAATCAATTATGCTTGTTACTTTTTATGTTGTCCAAACAGATGGCCCAGGGCTAAATTTAGACTCATTTTTGATCCAATTGTTTCTCATTGTTTAACTAGAGCATAGATATATTTATTCATCTATTATCATCAAAGGAATATAGATTTAGAGAGAGAAGAAGCTTATTTTGGTTATCTTGTGTAATCTCTTCATTCCACAAATGAGTAAATTGGTATCAGACCAAACATTTGAAATTCAGTATATCAAAAACTAAGCTTATATAATTCCTTAATAAGTGCTTTTCTTCTCAATTTCTTCACTTTCATAGACAACCAATTTCTTGAATATAATGATTTGCCATTCAGCACCCACTTTTTAAATATTTGCTATATTCAAGATATGCTGCTAAGCACAGGAAACAAAGGGACAAAACAAAAAGAATAATCCAAACAACTTACATTCTGTTGCGGAAAAATATGAATTAAAACAAAATTTATAGAGATTTGGAGGCATGAAGGGTACAAATAATATGGAGGGAGAGATCAAGGTAAGTAAAGGTAGGTAAAGCTGAGCCTTCATGAAACTGAGAGATTCTAAGAGGCAAAGGGAAAAAAGTAATACATTTTCTTCATGGAGGACAGTGTAAATAAAGGCATGGAAGTAGTAGATGGGGTGTCACTCCCCTATTCATTGAACATCAGTGGTTCTCTATTGCCTCCAAGATCAAATATAAAATCTTCTTTTTGAATTATAAAACTCCATAAAACCTCACTCCTGCCTATATTTCTATTCTCCTTATACCACATGTATCTTCCTCCACTACACAGCATTTTATGACCCAATGACAATGTCCTTATTTCTCTTACTCACACTAGAAATTCCATCTCTTGAATGAAGATTTTCACAGCCTGAGCCTCAAAACTGGAATTGTCACCGTCCTCTTTTCTGTCTCCTTGCTTCCCTGGTGTCATTCATTTTAGCTAGTAGCTGAGTTTTTGGAAAAGCCTCTTCTGATCCCCCTTAATGCTTGTGTCTTCTCTCTGTTGATTATCTCTAATTTATCTTAGCTATATCTTGTTGGTACAAAGTAGTTTGCACATGGTCTCCCCAGTTAGATTGGGAGCTACTTGAAAAAAGAGACTATTTTACTTTTCTTCATAGTGCCTGGCACAAACAAGGTAGGTGCGTAATAAATCCTAATTGACTTATAGACATGGTGAACAGCAAATAAGGCAGTTTTATGGGATTATTATGTGTGAAGTAGTGCTGGTAAACAATGAGCACTCAATGAATATTCAACAAAATAAGTTGACAACACTTCTCTGCCTATTCTTACGTGTGCAGAGTTACAGAATTTATGTTCAAATCCTACCTCTAACACTGCCTTAAATTTTCCCAGAGCAGGTGGCAAAGCCAAGATGGCAGCAAGAAGCCAGGAAGTTCTCCCCAGTTTCCCTCAGAATCAATGATAAAGCAAACCTCGGAATGGATTTTTGAGTGATAAAATTTACATACATTCCCAGTGTAATATTTTTCTTAATGACTTGATTATTCAATGAAATAGGAGATTTTCAATTATTTCTGATGAAAAGACCATTAGTGAGCAGAAAATTTGATCTTCAAATACAAAACTCAGGAAAAGTAAAAAATAAACAGAAAAGAAAAAAACTATTTTTTACAGGTTAAAATGTTTACATTCCTACATGAGAAGATGATATGTGTAAATCTTGAGAACTTTATCTTTGTCAGGCAGAAATATTAAATCTTTTTAGACTGTGATGTGATAAAAATTATATATAAAAAGAATCATGGGGAAATAGACCAAAAATTAATTGGAAACTAAAAAATCTACTTCTAAAGAATGAGTGGGTCAAACAATAAATCATATAAATAATCTATAATTTTATCCAAGAGAATGACAACTATAAGATAACATACCAAAACTTATGGGATGCAGCCAAAGCAGTTCTTAGGGAAAATTTTATATCTTTAGATGCTTACATGAATAAAATACAGAAAGAAGGGAACAATGAATTAGTAATGCAACTAAAAAATCTAGAAAAAGAATAAATTAAAACTCCTAACTGAATACCAAATTATAAATATTTAAATTTAAAAGAGATTAATAAAATTGAAACTTAAGAAAACTATTGAACTAATAAATAAAATAAATAAATAAATAAAATAATAAAAAATAAAATAAAATAAAATAAAAATGGTTTTATGGAAAACAAAAAAAGATAAACCTTTGGTTAATTTTATTAGACAAAGAAAGGAAAGAATAAAATCAAATTACCAGCATCAAAAATGAAGAGAGTGAACTTACCATCAATGAAAAGAAGTTAGAACAAAATTCAGGAAGTATTTTGCCCAACAATATGCCAATAAATCTGAGTCTAATCAAGAATATTTACCAAAATATACATTGCCCAAATTAGCAAATGAGGAAATAAAATACTTAAATACACCATTAAAAAAAAAGAAAGAAACTGAACAGGACCAAATGGATTCACAAGTGAATTCTACCAAATACTTAAGGAACAATGAATTCCAATAATATGCAAACTGTTAGGAACAGTTGGTGAAGAAATCCTATTAAATTTCTTTTATGACATAAATATAGTGCTAATACATAAACCAGGAAGGGCCAAAACAAAGGAGAATTACAAATCAATTTCCATAATAAATATTGTTGCAAAAATCTTAAATAAAATATTAGCAAAGAGATTACAATAAATTATCAGCAGAGAAATATGTTATGACACACAAGTAGAATTTTATACTAGAAATGTAAGGCTGGTTCAATATCAGGAAAACTATCAGCATAATTGGCCATATCAACAAAAAATTAACAGAATTATTTTTTCAATTATTGCAAAAAAAAATTTGACAAAATATAACACTAATTCCTAATAAAAACACTCAGGTATAAAGGAATAAATAGAGTTTTCCTTAACATGATAAGTATTATCTATCTAAAACCATCAGCAAGCATTATAAGTAATGGGGATAAGCAAGAAGCATTCCCAATAAAATAAGGACTGAAATAAGTTTGCCCATTATCACCACTGTTATTCAATGTTGTACTAGAAATGGTATTTTTAGCAATAAGAGAAGAAAAAGAAATTGAATTAATTAGGATAAGTAATAAACAAAAAAATCTATTACTCTATGCATATCATATGATGAGATGAGATGATACTTAGAGAATCCTAGAGAACCAACCTAAAAACTACTGGAAACAATAAACACCTGGTGCAAAGTTGCAGTATATAAAAATAAACACATACAAATTATTGGCATTTCTATATGTTAGCAACAAAATCAAGGAGCAAGAGATAGAAAAAGAAATCTCATTTAAAATAAATGTAGAGGCTCTGGGGGTGGAACCAAGATGGCAGAATAAAGTCAGGAACCTGCTCAACCTCTCCCAGTTTCCCTCTAAAATCACATAAAACCAAACCTCTGAACAGAGTCTGATGGAATGAAACCACTCTCCAGCTCAAGATAGACTGGTAAAACTTCAAGAAAGGTCAGTCTCATTGGAGTGAATAGGGTATTCAGCTCAGGTAAAGTAGACTTTGGGAAAGCCAGTGAGAGGATCTTAAATCACAGCAAATCAGCAACTAAGATGCTCAGTTGTGGCTCAGTAAAGAAGCAAATCAGTGGGGCAGCTTCCAGTCCCAGCCTGGAAGACAAATTCTAGAAAGCCAGGTTGTTCCCTGAAAATAGAAGGCAAAACCACCTCTTATAAACAGAAAGGTCCCCTGTTCTCAAAGCTACACAGGAGGTTTGGAATATCACCACCTTTACCCCAGGAATAGAGTCCCACCTTAAAAGTTAAAAAAAAAAAAAAAAAAAAAAGAGGAAATATCAAAAGAAAAGGAAAGAAAATGAGCAAGAAGCAGAAAAGAACCTTGACTACAGGAAATTACTATGGTGACAGGGCAAGTGAAAACACAAACTCAGATGAGGACAGAATGTCCACAGAAAAAAGCTCAGGGTAAAATAAAATGGTTTCAAGCCCAAAGAAACTTCTTGGAAATACTCATAAAAGATTTCAAAAGACAAATAAGAGAGGTAGAAGAAAAAATGAGAAAAGAAATGAGAAGTATGCATGAGAGAGTTAATAGTTTGGAAAAGGAAAGAAAAAAAATTATCTGAATATGACAGATCTTTAAACAGTAAAATAAACCAAGTGGAAAAAGAGATACACAAGTTAACCAAAGAAAATCACACATTAAAAACTGGAACAGGGCAAATGGAAGCTAATGACTTTGTAAGATAGCAAGAATCAATCAAACTAAAAAGAAAAAGAAAAGATGGAAAAATGTGAAAAACCTCACTGAAAAAACAGGCAACCTGGAAAATAAACCCAGAAGAGACAATTTAAAAATTATTGGTCTATCTGAAGGCCATGACCAAATTAGAGGGAGAAATGCTTATTGAAGTAATCCATCAATCACCTCTGAAAAGAGATCCCACAAGGAAAACCCCAGGGAACATTGTTGTAAAATTCAAAACTATAATCTCAAGGAAAAATTTATGCAAACTGCCAGACAAAAACAATTCAAATATCAAGGAGCAACAGTCAGGATTACCCAGGAGCTGTCAGCTTCTACAATAAAGGATTGGAGAGCCTGGAATGCCATCTTCAGAAAGGCAAAGAACCTTTGGTTACTACCAAGAATTAACTACCCAGTTAGATTTAGCATCATCTTTCAGGACAGGGGATGGATCTTCAATGAACTAAGAGACTTTCAATCACTTCTATTGAAAAAATAACAAAACTAAACAGAAAATTCAATCTATAAAAATAGAACTTAAGATAACCATGGAAAGATAAACAGGGTAAAAATATATATTTAAAGGTTAAACTGTTTACATCTCTAGATGGGAAAATGATTTCTATAACTCTTGATCTGTCACTGGGGCAGACAGAGGGGAGCATCACATGGACTGAGGATGTAGTTGTGAATGGACTGTTGTGAATGGAATGTTGATGTGATATCATCAAATAAAAAGACATTAAAGGGTAGGAAAGGATCTGTACTAGAAAAAGCTTATGAGCATTGCCTGAAGCTTTATCTCATCAGTTTTGGATCTAAAAGTAAATAATTTAATCATTTGGTTAGGTACAGAAATTTATCTAATCCTATAAAGAAATAGGAGGAGAAAGAGGAAAAGAAAAGGGAAGGACAAGATAGAAGGGAGGAAAGAAATACTAGGAAAAAAGGTAAGAGAAGGGAGAAAAGGCTGATAGAAGATAAGGTAGTGGGTGGAATGAGTTAAATAACACTACTAAAAAAAGGGGAAGGGTTTTAAGAGATAAGGTAGTAGATGTGGTAAATAAAAAAAAAAAACACCACTGAAAACAGGGTGGAAAGAGAGAACAAAAGTATATACAGTGAAGAAAATAGGATGGAGGGAAATATAGAGCACCAGCTCTATATTACCAAATCTTAACTGCTAATGTGAATTGAATAAACTCTTCCATAAAACAGAAGCTAGCAGAGTGGATTAAAAAACAGAATTCTACAATATGTTGTTTACAAGAAACACATTTGACACAGAAAGATATACAGAGTAGAGGTAAAAGATTGAAACAGAATTTATTATGCTTCAGCTGACGTTAAAAAAAAAACAGGGGTAGCAATTCTAATCTCTGATAAACCAAGAGTAAAAATCAGAATCGAACCAATGGAATTGAATGACTCGAGGAGACACCAAGAATTAGTCAAGGACAACCAAAGAAATGAAACAATGGAAAAAAAGGTCAACTACCTTCTTGGGAAAACAACAGACCTGGAAAATAGATCTAAAAGAGACAATCTGAGAATTATTGGACTCCCCAAAAAAAATAATGAAAAAAAGAGCCTGGACACTATTTTCCAGGAAATTATCAAAGGGAACTGCCCAGAAGTTATAGAAACAGAAGGTAAAAAAGAAATTGAAAGAATTTATCGATCACCTACTGAAAGGGACCCTAAAATAAAAACACCAAGAAATATAGTGGCCAAATTCCAGAACTATCAGATGAAGGAAAAAATACTGCAAGCTGCTAAAAAATCAATTCAAATATAGAGGAGCCACAATAAGGATTACTCAGGATCTAGCAGCATCCACATTAAAGGATTGAAGGGTCTAGGATATGATATTCTGAAAGGCTAAGGAATTTGTTATGCAGCCAAAAATAACTTATCCAGCCAAAATGAGCATCTTTTTTCAGGGAAGAATATGGACATTCAATGAAATAAGTCAATTTCATCTTGATGAAAAAACTGGAACCAAACAAAAAGTTTGATCTACAAATATAGAACTCAAGAGAAACCTAAAAAGGTAAAAAGAAATCTTGGGAACTATATTTCTGTTATAAAGATATATAAAGAACACATGTATACTTTGTTCTAGAAACTAGAGGTGGAAAGAAAATTGTACCAGGAAAAGGGTAAAGTGGGGGTATTAGAGGCAAAGGAAACCTATTATATCTGAGAGAAAGAATGGAGGGAGATGAACATAATGTGTGTCTTACCATCATCAGAATTGGCTTAAAGAGAAAAATATTAGATATATTTGATTTATGATGAAACTTCTCCCACCTCATTGAAAAGTGGGAGGGGGAAGGTAAAAAGGGAAGGAGTAAGCTAAGCAGAAGGGAATACAGAAATTGTGAGGAAAAGGAGTAAGATAGGGGGAGGAACTTTAAGGAATTTTGAAATCATCCACCCACTTTGAAGAGCAATTTGGAACTATACCCAAAAAGCTATAAAACTGTGCATACTCATTGATCCAACAGTCTCACTCCTGTGTCTGCATCCCAAAGAAATCATAAAAGAGAGAAAAGAATGCATAAGAGCAAAAATGTTTGTAGCAGTTCTTTTTTGTAGTGGCATGGAACCAAACTGGGAAATGGATGAATAAGTTATGTTATATCAATGTAATGGAATACTATTGTTCCAAAAAAAATGATGAGTAGATAGATTTCAGAAAAATCTGGAAAGACTTGAATGAATTGATACTGCATGAAGTGAGCAGAACCAAGATAACATTTTATATAGTAACTACAAGATTATGTGATGATCAACTGTGATAGACTTGGTTCTTCTCAACAACATATGATTCAAGGCATTTCTAATATACTCAGTATAGAAAATGCCATCCAGAGAGAGAACTACCAAGACTGAATGTGGATATAATCATAGTGTTTTTTACTTTTGTTTACTTGGATTTTTTTCTTTCTCGTGGCTTTTTTTTTAGTCTGATTTTTCTTGCAGAATGTGACAAATATGAAAATATATTCAAAAGAATTGTAGCCCATATCAGATTAATGGATATCTTGTGGAAGGATGTACTTTGACAAGAATTACCTAATGTATTGGAGAGAGGGAGAAAAATCTAGAACACAGTCTTACAAAAATGAATGTTGAAAGCTATCTTTTCATATATTTGAAAATAAAATACTATTAAAATGAAAAATAATAAACACTCATCAATAAAACACATCTTAAATCTAATTTTTCTCATTCATAAAATGAGAAAGTCAGACAAAAAGGTGTGAGGTCCCATTAATCTCTGGTTCTATGATCCTATAAACATTCAATCCATTCAGAAATTCAATAACTGTGTAGCTCATGTTTGTGTGTGTGTATGTGTTTGTGTGTGTGTGTGTGTGTGTATGTGTTCTTTGTTGTGTCCTCCTTTCCTCTATCTTTCCATAGCCACTATAATTTTACAGGTCTTTAGTACTTCCTTCCTGTCCAAAAGTATTACAACCCTCCACAACTGCTCATAACTAAATGGCTGAACAATGACAACAGAGAAGGGACTCATTTTTTCTTTTTTTTCCCTTTTTTTATTATAGCTTTTTATTTACAAGATATATGCATGGGTAATTTTTCAGCATTGACAGTTGCGAAGGGAGTCATTTTTAATGTTTTTAATTTAGGAATATAAAATAGACATTCAAGTAAAATATATTCATAATACATCTTTAAAATCAGACAAGGGTATTACTTTTATATATCTGTTCATTTGTAATATGAAATGAGATAAACCATCTCTAATATAACATTAAAAATAAATAGCAAAAGAGGCAAATTTTTCCCTAAATTTTTAAAGCAAGTTGATAATTTACTTTTAAGTGTGTAATATAGATTATTAATAGGTTGCCATGGTGATAATTTGGCTCATAGGAACATGAAATTATTAACATGACTGAGATAGATGCGCAAGTGCATGCTTACTAATTATATTGCCTTTTGACCTTTGATGATTTTATAGGGAGCTTTTGTTTTTGAGTTTTCTTTCTCAATTCATGAATGTGAATTTCCTTTGATAGTCTTTACTACTGCTATTTTGTGGAATGTTGTAAGTCAAAAAAATTCATTAACCAAACCTTTTTGAAATGTATTAAAAATAGGAGAGTTTTGTAAAAAAAAAAAATTGGAAAAATTGCATTACTCAGGTCCCCTTCTGCTCCTCCCCTTGTGTTCTTGGTCCACTGAAGTGAGCTCTCTGGTTATCTCTTGTGCTCAAGTTGTTCCTGAAAAGAATGAGGGCCCTAAATGAGTCAGAGAGGTTTCAAAAACATTCATCCAAGCAGTTGTCTATAAGAATTTCACTCTTTTCTATCCATTGTCCTTGATCTCTGTCAGAGCAATTATTTTCTGAAATGTTTCTAGTTATATATGGGGCTTTCTATCAATGTCTCAAAAACAAAAGTAGAAGATGAAAAGATGAATTCATTGAATGTGAAAGATGTATGAATCAATGATTTCTCCCCTTCCCCAACTACAAATCAGCTATGATTTTGAAAACCTAGGGTTATCTCATAGTCACTATATTCATAGAGGAATAAAACAAGTAATTTGACCAGTAATCGGTATGTGCCAAATTTAAGTAGCTCTTGAAGGTAGTATTTTTTTCTTCTGATTTAAAAAATTGTATTTATGAAATGAATTGAATTACTGTATAAGCAATATGCTAAAGTAATCTACTCTCCCCCATCCCATTTAACTATAAGAATATAAATTCAAGGAAGCATTGTATTGCATATATGCATACACATATATTTTTTCCTCTTTCTCTTTTAGGTACCTGAATATGCCTACAATTTTACTGGCTGTATGAAAGTCATAGAAATCAGTAACCAGAGATCTTTCACCCCATCTAATGCAGTGGACAAAAGCCATATTGAGAGATGCAGGTAAAACTCCCTTATTGCTTCTTCAAATCAAAAGAAACTGATTTTAACTTTTTTTTCTTTTTTGAAATGAAGTATATCTATTTGAATTTATGTTTTTAGTATGAAATTATATTTTTCCCAAGCACATTTTTAAAAATTTTCTTCACATGCAACACTATTTTTTAAATGCACAGGTGATGATTGTATATAAAGTTTTAATTATGAGAGAAAGCTTATAGATAGTCGGTTCCTTCCCAATGGCAACTAAGATTCACTATATTAAACAAATCAATATGTGATTAGTTATAGTAATCAAAGAAGTGAAACACTGGTTTGAATCAGCTTCATAGTGTCCCAAGGTCTCTGATTCCCCCAACAAAGGGTGAGGTTCTTCTCTTCTTTGAAGGGCCCTGGTTTTCTGAGGTATTACTCCCAATTTAAGTACGCTTTAAAATTAATTTTAGAGCACTTTTAATGAAGTTAGTTTTTAGTACATTTTGTGATGCTTACTCCACATCTAAGAAACACTCATAATAGCTCTACTCCAGTCTTGGCTCTGATACTAATCACAGCTGTGATCTTCAGCAAGTCACAAGTTCAATTGGGCTTAATTTTTCTCATTTATAAAATTAGTGTACTTCTTGATATATAAAGTTCCAGAAAAATAATTCAGCATAAAAATAACTGCATTTTATAACTGACACTGAGGAGAGGGATGGGGAAAACATTAAGCATAATTTAAGAATGAAGAAAAGACCAGTAGTTTCAGTGAGAACAATTTAATATTTATCAAGAACTATATTGATTCAAAGCACTTTGCATCCTTAAATCTTTTCTTCAAAATAACCCTATGTGGAAGATAACACAAATATTCATCATCCCTATTTTATTGACTGGGAGAATGAGGCATAACAAGGTTAGATGGTATTCCCGAAGTCACTCACGACTAGTAAATGTCAGAACTGAGGTATCAATCCAAGTTTCCTTTCTTGGTCCATCATAGATACTGTGACATCATATTGCAGCTCATTGCAAATCAGTTGACATTAGAAGCTCCTGTAAAGCTGTTATGTTATATTAAGGAAGTCTGTCAGTGTTTCTGGGCTTTGGTTACTGTATCTATAAACTGGTAGATTAGATCCTACTATAGTATTCTGTGATTCTATGATTCACTGAAAATAATTTACACTAGTAGAAACTGATTACACTTTTATGATTTTTCCTTTCTTCTCTAAAGTATTTAATCTAAAGGGATAACTGGACAAGTAATGGTGCCTACTGCATTACCATTCACACAGCAACTGCTAAGTAAATATTTATTGAATCTTAAAAAAAAGGAATACATTTTCTAAAATAAAATTTTGATATCTTTATATTGTAGAAAGATTTCTCTGTGGTTCTTACCCTACTCCTTCCTAGACAATCATCCCATATAACAAAGAATGAAAGAAATATTAATGAAATCTTGTCATAAGCATGAAGAGGAATTATTTAGGGGCAAAAAGTTCCTTCCCCTAAAATATCAATAAGTAGGTGACCATCTATTCTGCTTATGCATAAGACCAGACTGGTAGAACCATAATTGGTTGGTATGACAACTTAGATTCCTTAAATGAGGCTGCTATTATGCTCCCCAGTACACCCAATGTAATTTCAAAATAACAGAGCTTCTCTGTCATCAGCCAGATGCTATTGCCACAGGCATGGGAACTATTCTCTCCTTCAAAACTTATGTATCCTTATGTAAAACTGAGTAAAGATAAAAATATGGAATAAATGGAGGGGCATTTTTCTCTTCAGCATTTATATAGTAATATTTGCAATATGTCCTTTGAGATGCAAAAAGGCTAATCAAATTTGAAAAAAAGTTAAAAAAAATGATAATAGAATTGGAAAGGCTTTATAGGGAGTAAACCATTGAAAATCCAAGGTCAGATGATTTGATTTCTATGTAAAATCAATGAATTAATGATCAAACAACTCTAATGTTGTGATTTTTACTGTACTCTTATTACTTTAGCAATCAGACCTTGCACAGAATGGAATTACATAAGTGTAATCTTGATATGTTATCTATCATCTTCAAATATTTTTATGTATCTATATATTGATTCATCTATCATTTGTCTAGCTAGCTAGCTATTATTGCCATTTGTGCTATTGCCAGATGTCTGACAGATGGTCTAGTTAAGCTGTTGTTCTTGCTGTTCCTCAAATGTGACATTTCATCACAAATCTTCATGCCTTTGCTTTGTTTACCTTGAATGCCTATGTTGTTTTCCATCTTCATTTCTACCTCTTTAAATGCCTGGTTTCTTCTAGAATTCAATTTAAGTGCTGCTTTCTACATGATAACTTTCCTATATATCCCACCATTGCTGATAGTGCCATATCACAAACTTCAAAGGTTATATTATACCACCTTTGCACATGTAGTATGTGAAAGTGGATGTGTGTATGTCTGCAAGATATCTATAAAATGGACTTGAAATAAATTCATATTGAAAAATGTAAATTAAAACAACTCTGAGATACCATCTCATATTTAACAAATTGGCTAATATGATTTTTAAAAGAAAAATAACTAATGTTGAAGGGAATGCGGAAAAATTGGGACATTTATGTACTATTGAATTTGTGAAGTGATTCATCCATTCTGGAGAAAATTTTGGAACTATGACCAAAGATCTATCAGACTGTGTATACTATTTAAAAATAATAATAATAGCTTTTTATTTTCAAAATATATGCAAAGGTAGTTTTCAACATACACCCTTGCAAAACCTTTTGTTCCAATTTTTTTCTCCCTCGTTTCTCCCACCTCTTCCCCTAGACAGAAAGTAATCCAGTACATGTTAAACATGTGCAATTCTTCTATGCATATTTACACAATTATCATGCTACAAAAGAAAAACTTAGATCAAAAAGGGGGAAAAAGGAAAAATAAATAAAAAAGCAAGCAAACAATAATAACAAAAGTGAAAATACTATGTTGTGATCCAAACGCACTCGTCTTTCTAGATGCAGATGGTTCTCTCCATCAAAAGTTTATTGGATACTATATGATGATCAGTTCTGATGGTCGTGGCCCACTTCAACAATGAGATGAACCAAATCAGTTCCAATACAGCAGTAATGAATTGAACCAGCTACACCCAGTGCAAGAACTCTGGGAGACAACTAAGAACCACTACATAAAATTCCCAATCCCTCTATTTTTGTCCACCTGCATTTTTTATTTCCTTCACAGGCTAATTGTACACTATTTCAAAGTCCGACTCTTTTTATACAGCAAAATAACTGTTTAGACATGTATATATATATATATATATATATATATATATATGTATATACATATATATATATATATATTGTATTTAACTTATACTTTAACATATTTAACATGTAACTGCCATCTGGGGGAAGGGGTGAAGGGAAAGAGGGAAAAGTTGGAACAAAAGAATTTGCAACTGTCAATGCTGAAAAATTATCTATGCATATATTTGTAAATAAAAAGCTATAAAAAAAAGTTATTGGAATTGGCCTGAATCACCTCATTATTGAAAAGAGCCATGTGCATCACAATTGATCACTGCATAATTTTGCAGCTGCTGTATACAATGATCTCTTGGTTCTACTCACTTCACTTAGCATCGGTTCGTGCAAATCTCTTCAGGTGTTTCTGAAATAATTCATTTCTTGTAGAACAATAATATTCTATAACATTCATATTCCATAACTTATTCAGCCATTCTCCAACTGATGGGCATCTACTCAGTTTCCAATTCAGGTGCATATGCTTTGATCCCACTATACCAATACTGGGTTTATATCTCAAAGAGATCAAAGGTAAAGGTCCTATATGTATGAAAATATTTATAGCAACTCCTTTTGTTGTTGTAGCAAAAATTTGGGGATTAAAAGAGATACTATTAATTGGGGAAGGGGTGAACAAGTTGTGGTATAATATTGTGATGGAATATTTTCTAGCAGGATTGTTTTAGAAAAACCTGAGAATACATATATAAACTGATGCAAAGTAAACTGAGTAGAGCCAAGAGATCATTGTATGCAATAATAGTAATATTTTATGGAGATTCACTGTGAATGACATCTATTTTCAGCAATATGCAGATACAATTATGAAAAGAAAAAACTGGTAGAAACAATGTTAATCAAAACATATTTTTTTAATTTTATTTTTATTAGACTGGGAGGGAGTCTGTGTTTTCTTTTGCAATATGGCTAACTAATATGAAAATGTGACTGCACATGTATAATCTATATCAAAGTGTTTGCCTTCTTAAGAAGGGAGGAAGGAGGGAAGAAGGGAATTTGGAGCAAAACATATGCCAAAAAAGAATGTTAAAAATTGTTTTTATATATAATTGAGAAAAAATAAAAAGTCTTTAAGAAAAATAAAAGGCTATAAACTCATTGAGGGTAGGAAGTGATTTCTTTTTGTTTTTAATCTCCAACACATAGCAGTCCTGGCGCTTAATAGGTCTTTATTTATGGATTGCTAGATTGGCATTTACAAAAAATACTTGGATAGACTGCTAAAGATTGATAGCCTTTGCTTACAACCAACATTGTTACTTCTTAGCTCAGCGGATAGAGCAGTGAGACTTGAGTCAAATTCAAATTCAAATTTTGCCTTATATGTGTACTAGCTGTATAACTTTGGGCAAGTCATTTAATCTCTGTTTGCCTCAATTTCCTCATCTATAAATTTGGGATAATAACAGGAACTACATCTCGTAGTTGTGGTGAGGATCAAATGAAAGAGGATTTGTAAAGTGGTTAGTGGTTAGCACAATGCCAGCAATTGTTGTGTGTATGTGTGTGTGTGTATATGTATGTGTGTATATAAATTATATTCTATTATTACTATTGTTTTCAATAATATAGCCAAACTAATGTTTGATAAATTAAACTTTAAATCATCTCTATCCTCTGGCTGTATACTACAAGATAATCATTTTGCTTGTTTTTTTAAACCTATTTAATTCTTTGAAAAACTTGAGAAAATTGGCTGTTATTCTATTACTATATTTGCACTGCTTGAGCTATGCTCTTCTTTTTTGTTTATTGCTTTTTGTATCAATAGATTGTGACTGTAGGGAATTTATTCAGAGTTCCTATTCATTAATATGTCCCTAAGGAAAAAAGTGAACAATAAAAAAGGAAGCAGAAAATCAACTACCATACATTCAGTTTCTTGTTAGAACTACAGTATGATTTTATATGTACCTGATTTCTTTAATGCCTGAGGCATATGGGATAGTTCTTATTTTCATAGTTTCAATAGCTCAATAAGTGTGCTTCTATGATTGTATTTAATAGACCAGGTCCTAGGGTTGAATGTTGCTTTAATTTACAAATTCACCCCCTCCAGAGTCTACATTAAAGGATTTCACATTAAAAGAAATTACATTAAAAAGCACTCTAATATCCTAGAACCAGAGGGTAAATATAGAAATTGAAAGAATCCTCTGATCACCACCTGAAAGAAACACAAAATGAAAACTTCCCAGGAACAGTATAACCAAATTTCAGAGCTCCCAGATAGATCTAAGAAAAAACATTCAAGCAGCACACTAAGAATCACAGAAGATTTAGCAGCTACTCCATTAAAAAACTACTTAGAATATGATATACCAGAAGACAAAAAAAATCTAGAGTTACAACCAAAAACAACCTACCTAGTAAAACTGAGTATAATCTTTAAAGAAAAAAAATAGGTACTTAATGAATAGAGTACTTTAAAAAAATTCCTCATGAAAAGATTAGAACTGAATAGAAAATTTGATTTTCAAATCCAAGGCTCAAAAGTATAAAAAAAAAAAATGGGAAAGAGAAGACACAAGGGAGTCAATAAAGCTAAACTGTTTACCTTTCTATATGGAAACATGATTCATGTATCTTCTAAGAACTTTGTCATTTTTAGGCCGACTAGAAGATTTCTACATAGAAATACTGTCTTTCTAGTGAGAGTGAGTCAATATGTTTGAACAGAGAGATACACACAAGAGTTAAAATAAGGGGCTGGAGCAGAATGTATAATGCTTCAAGTGAGATCTAAAAAGCTCAGAGGTAACAATGATATTCTCAAACAAAGCAAAAGCAAATAATGATCTAATTAAAAGGTATAGGCACAGAAGCTATGTGCTACTCAAAGAAACCATAGACAATAAAGTAATATCAATACTAAATATATATATATATAAACAAATGACATAACATCCAGATTCTTAAAGGATAAGGTAAATGAACTATAAGAGCATATAGACAATAAAACTATTTCAATGAGGGACCTCAAACTTTCCCTCTTAAATATAGTTAAAACATAAAATACATAAGAAGTCAAAGATGAATAGACTTTCTTGTTTGTTTAGTATATGATTTTCCCAGTTATATGTGAAAATAATTTTTAACATTTGTTTTTAAAACTTTGAGTTCCAGATTCTCTCCTTTCTTCCCCTCCTCATCCCCACCTCAATGAGAAGGCAAGCAATTCAATATAGGTTATACATGTATATTCAAAATATTTCCCTAATAGTCATGTTGTAAACTAAAATAGAACTCCAAGCCCCCTAAAAATGAAAATCTTTAAGAAAAATAAAGTAAAAAATATTTTGATCTGTATTCAGATATTATTTCTCTGGGTATGGCTAGCAATTTTCATCAAAAGTCCCTAAGAATTGTCTTGGATCATCGCATTGCTGAGAATAGCTATGTAATTCACAGCTAATCATCTTAGAACATTGCTGTTACTTTGTACTTAGTACATTTCACATTACATCAGATCATGGAAGTCTTTTCAGATTTTTCTAAAAATATTCTGTTCATCATTTCTTACAACAAAAATATTTCATCACAATCACATACCTCAATTTGTTCAGCTATTCCCCAATTGATGAGCATCTCCTCAATTTCTCATTCTTTTTCCCCCAGAGAAAAGCTGCTATAAATATTCCTTGGACATATAGGTCATTTTCATTTTTGTTTTTTTAATTTCTTTTGAGATGCAAACACATTAATGTTATTCTTATGTATGGATGATTTTATAATCCTTTGATCATAATTTCAAATTGTCTACAGAATGGTGACATCAATTTACAACTTTACCAATATGGCATTATGTCTAATTTTTTCCAAATCCCCTTCAATATTTTTCTTTTCTGTACTATTAGCCAATCCAATAGGTACATGGTAGTGCTTCAGAATTGTTTTTGATTTGCATTTCTCCAATCAATAGTGAATTAGAACAATTTTTCATATGGCAATAGATTGCTATGATTACTTCATCTGAAAACTGTTCTTATCATTTGATCATTTGTCATTTGGGAAATGGCTCTTATTTTTTATAAATTTGACTCAGTTCCCTATATGTTTGGGAAATGAGGCCTTATCAGAGAAATTTATTTCAAAATTCTTTTCACAATTACTATTACTAACCGTATTCCCTCCTCCCTTATTTATTTTCTTTTCTTTCTTCTTTCACTCTGTCCCTCCTCAAAACTGTCTTGCTTCTGACCATTCCCTCTTCTACTATGTTCTCTCTTCTCTCACTCTCACTCTTTCTCTGATCCCCTTCCCCTCCTACTTTCCTGGAGGATAAGATAGCTTTATATACCTAAACTGAGTTTTTATGTTATTTCCTCTTACCAAGTTTGATAAGAATAAGGTTCATTCATTCCCTCTTTCTTCCCCCTCTTCCCCTCTACCATAAAAGCTTTTTCTTACCTCTTGTATAGCATAGTTTATACCATTCCAGTTCTCCCTTTCCCTTTCTCCCAGTACATTTCTCTTTCACCCCTTAATATTATTGTTTTAGGTATCATCCCTTCACATTCAACTAACAGGTGTTAGTATGACATATAATCCTAAATGTCATAATAATGATAAAATTCTTGTGAATTACAAGTATCATTTTCCCACATAGAAATGTGGCCAGTTTAATTTAGTAAAGTCCTTCTGATTTCCTTTTCCTGTTGAGCTTTTTAAAATGCTTCTCTTGAGTCTTGTATTTTAAAGTCAGATTTTCTATTCACCTCAGGTCTTTTCATCAAAAATCTTTTTTTTAATTGAATATCCATTTGATCCCCAAAGAGTTATACTCAGTTTCACTGGGCAGGTGATTCTTGCTCCTTTGCCCTCTGGAATATCATATTCAAAGCTCTCAAATTCTTTCATGTATATTGTTTCTTTCTAGCTGCTAGGAATATTTTCTCTTTGACATGGCTATAATATTCCTGGGAGTTTTCATGTTGGGATCTTTTTCAGGAAGTGAATGATGGATTATTTGTTTCTATTTTATCCTTTAGTTCTAGAATATCAAGGTAATTCCCTTGCCCATTTTTTGAAAGATAATGTCTAGACTCTTTTTTGTTCATGACTTTCAGGTAGTTCAATAATTTTTAAATTGTCTCCCCTGGATCTATTTTCCAGATCAGTTGATTCTCCAAGGAGATATTTCACATTGTCTTCTTTTTTTTTTTTTTCATTATTTGGGTTATTTTTTTTTATCATTTTCTGATTTCTCATAGACTCATTTGCTTCCAGTTGTTCAATTCCAATTTTTAAAGAATTCTTTTCTTCAATGAGCTTTTGCCCCAAAGCTTCTTTTTTTTATTTATCCAATTATACTTTTAAATGAGTTTGTTTCTTTAGCGGGATTTTTTTCTCATGTGTCCAATTCAATTCTTGAAGAAATGTTTTTCTTCAGTGATTTTTATATCACCCTTTGATTTGGAAAATTCTACTTTTTAAGAAATTCTCCTCAATTGTTTCTGTACATTGTTTACTATTTAGTCTGGTCTATTTTTAAGATGCTATTTTTTTCCAGTATTTTTTTTTCCTCCTTTATTAAGATGTTAACTGGTTTTTCATGATTTTCTTGAATCACTCTCATTTATCTTCCCAATTTTTTTCTCTACTTCTCTTACTTGATTTTCAAAAATCTTTTTTTGAGTTCTTCTATGGCCTGAAACCAATTTTTTTTCCCTTGGAGGGACTGGATATAGGAACTTTGACTGTCATCTTACATCTTAGTGTGTATTTTGATCTTCATTTCACTATAGCAACTTTCTATAGCCAAAATCTTTTTCTGTTGTTTGCTTATTTCCCCAACTTCTTACTTGACTTTTAACTCTGTTAAAGAAAATCTCTGCTTTCAGAGTGGAGAATGCACTGTTCCAAATGTCAGAGGTTTTGTGCAGCTATTTTCAGAGTTATTTCCGTTCTTCCAACATTGTATGATCTATGGAGAGGTGTGTTTACTATGTTGTACTGTGCTCTATGCTCACCCTAGTGAAATAGACATTTCTTGTCACCCTTCTAAGTTATCTTGGATTGGAAAATTGTTTCCCTCCATTTTGTGGGTTCTGCTGCTTTAAAATTTGTTTAGAATCATTATTTAAAGGTGTCTAGAAGGATTTTTGGGGACAGCTCAGTCAATTGTTGACAAGTCCCTGCCTTTATTCTGCCATTTTGACTCCACATTTCCTGATGAATAGAATTTTAGAAAGTATGACAGAGTACTGAAGAAAACTGAAAGGAAAAAGAAAGAAATATATCTTTTTTCTCAGTCATAATGGCAACTTCCACAAAAATTGGCCATATATTAGGTCGTAAAAACACATGCAGGTCAAAACAAACACATGCAGAAAAACAGAAACACTAAGGGCACCTTTTCAGACCATAATTCAATAAAAAAATTACATTTAATAAAAGTCTGTTGAAGCCTAGATTAAAATTTAACCAGAAACTAAATAATCTAATTGTAAAAAATGAATGGGTCAAGGAAGAAATCGTAGAAAGAATCAATAATTTCATTTAAGATAATGACAGATAACATTCCAAAATTTGTGAAATCAAGCCAAGGCATTACTTAGAGGGAAATTTAAAACTCCAAATACATACAGCAATAAAAGAAAAGATGCACATGAATGAATTTGGGTATATAAGTATAAAAAAAACTAGAAAAAAAACAAATTAAAATTCCTTAATAAAAACAAAAATGGTCATCTTAAAAACCAAAAGAAAAATTAATAAAATTAATTTTAAAAAATACATTGAACTAATAAATAAATCTGGGAGCTGGTTTTATGGGAAAAAACAATAAATTAAATAAAAAGCACTATTTCATTTTATTTTTAAAGAATGAAAATGAAATTAAAGTAATTGTTAAGACTTATTTTGCCCAATTATATGCCTATAAACTCACAATCCAAATAATATGGATGAATATTTTCAAAAAATATAACCTGTTCAGATTAATGGAAGAGGAAATCAAGTGGTGTGGTTCTCTTGAGGGCACATACCAGAGAGAAACCAAAGTAGGGCTCAAATTGTGCCCTGGGAATTCTTGCAGACAAGGGCTGCCTGAAGCCTTGACATCTGCACCCCTGAAGCACCCCTTCCCCTAGACCCTCAGTCAGAATGTATACATATATGTTTATATTTACACACATATATAATATATACTTACATATATTTTATAAACATACATATTTATATGTAATATATTATGTATAAAATAGGCATTTGCCTATTTTAAAAAAGGAAATTAAACAAGCTATCAATGTGCCCCCTAAGAAAAATCCCCAGCATCAGATGGATTTCCAAGTAAATTCTACCCATTTTAGGTAGACATTTAAGGAATAATTAATCCAGTTACTACATAAAGCTTTAAAAGATAGGTAAAGAAGGAATCCTACCAAATTCTTTTTTATGACACAAATATTCTTTTGATACATCTACCATGGAAGTCAAAATTGGTTTCATTCTCTTATTACTACTTTCTTTGAAAATTCACTTCCTATCTTTTCTGTATAGTATTAATATATAACAAAAATTAATTAAGGGAAGGAAAATAGGAAAGAGAGCATATCCTCTGGGTGGTAGTTTTGGCATAAATGGCAGCATAAGAGTAAAAAAAAATCATATTGAGACTGCTGAAATCATGAAGTAATGGAGCTTATTTCTATGTCTTGCCATACTCATCTCACATAACCTACTTTGTGTGTTGCAAGAATGTCCACTCTATCTATTTCAGGAATTTCTTTGAGAATTTAGTGGCATTTCCAATAGATCTGAGTCCAAATAAATCTTAGTTATAATTTTTATTTATTCCTAATTGTACAATTACTCAAACTTCCCTTTGTATATTTCAATATAATAATTAAGAAGGGAAGGGAAGAGTTAATATGCTGTTTCAAAATATTCTGAGTTATTTTGAGAAGTCAAATTTTTGCTAAGAAAAATACACTCAGTTCAATCACAGTGTTGCTTTCACTGACATTGCTCATGCTATCACAATTTGAATTTTAAACAGTGTTGTTCCTTATGCTTATTAAAACCTTTGGCATAAAAATTCAGAAAGCTGTTGCTAATTTCAAAGCCTTGTTCTCCTTGGTGAGATGAGTCTCTTTGGAATACATTCTTTAGCAGTGGTTTTATTCTTGGTCATGGTGACAAGGCACCAAGATCCACAGTGTAAATTTGGAGTTCTCAAAAGCAAAAACAAAATTAGCCAAAGTCATCCAAAAATTTTAGTGGGATTTGTCTTAGCACAGATTTTGAGGAAACATGGCTTGAAATTAAAGGGTAATTTATACTAATAATTTTTATAGAATGACTTTCTTCAGATATCTCAAATAGACCACTGAATTTCAGCTAATGTGACTATTAATTGACTACAAGTTTAAAGTGTTAAAAATATGAAAATTATGATTATTAGATATTTATAAGTATATTTTCCCATACTATGTGTACTATTGTAATTAACTTTACACAAAACATGTTTTTGGGAAAATTGTATAATCTCTTAAGGCCAAGGACTGATGCACTTTTATTTCTGTCTTGAATTTTTAGCACAGAATTTGTCACATTTTAGAAGAATGTCATTTTTAAATTTTTTTATTATTAAGGATCTGGAATTTTATAGCTTTGGGGCATTGTCTCCATAACTCAGATCTAAATTTTTATAGGAAATTAGATCATGTGATTAAAGAATCAGAATTTGAGAGCTGAAAAGGGACTTCAGATATCATTTAATCTAACTCCTTATTTTTACAAAAGAGGAAAATGACATTCATAGAGATCAAAGACTATTCTGAGGTCACATAGCAAGTATCACTGGCAGGATTTAAACTTATGGCCTATAATTCCAGAAGTAGTACTCCTTTTTGAGGGCTATTAAAGCCAAAACATTGACTGTCCCCATAGGTACCCAAATGATGAGAATCTCTGAACTTAGCTGATCTGGTCCCCAGACAACAGAAAAGTATTCCATAATTGAGTCCATTCTTATAACAACTTTACAGTTGGTTAGAATATGCATGAATTTATGATATGTTGACATAGGATAAAGGTGACAAAAACTGATATAGCTTTTGAGAACAGAGTCACCTACTTAACAATTATAATCTGAGTATAAGGCCATCTCTCCCAGAGAATTATATGTATTTGTCTATCTTTGTGTGTCTAGGTGTATTGAGGAGAGAGTATCTGTGTGTCTCTCTGTGTATATATATGTATTGGGAAGATGTATGGGGAATGTGTATATTAAGAATGAATCAATTTCCATAAGGGGGAATGATCTTAGCATAAAATTTGTAAACTGTTCTTAGTATAACATAATAATAAAATGCATTTTATAAAAACCTAGTGAAGTTACTGATTGATTTTTTTTTAATGTGAAGCATACATTTGATGGCTCATAAGAGTCAGGGGTAAAATCTCACTCACAGTAGTATCCCTAGGAGAGAAATAGTCAGTTGCTCTCTGGACAACCGACCTGCCAGTGAAGAGTTGAGTTGGCATAAATAGTCCTGGATGGGATGCTAAAAAAATCAAATGAAAACCAGATCCATTAACCATCAAATTCTGTTATATTTTTAAGTTCTATTTATGTCTGATTATTTATCATTTTTAGGGCTTTAACATTTTAATTTCCAGTGACTTTATTCCCTAATCTCTTTGTCAAGTAGTTAATGCCCTGAAACTGAATATTTAAATACACTATGAAAGGTCACTATGTGGGGAATTAATCATTTTAATCATTTTTTATCATCCCCCACTTTTTTCTTTTAGGAAATATATAAGTTTTTGTATAAGTCATTGTATATATACGTGTATGTTCTTATTATCATCACTATTATCAGACACATTAGCATTGCTTAAGAAAACAATATAAGGTCTATAAATTTTTCTGTCACTATGAGTTCATAGATTTATAGTGGAGGCACAAAACAGTGGCCATTTAGTCTACCCTTACTTTTTACACATGAAAAAAATAAGGCCCAAAGAGGTTTTATGAAATGTTCAAAACCATACAGATTTCAAAGATGAGTTTTGAATCCAGGTCCTCTGACTTAGGAGATATTGCTCTTACAACTATTCTTTTTACTGGTTCTAAATGTATCCTACCCCTTTATTAAATGTCCTCTTTCTCTATACTCTTTTATAGTTTATATTCTTTATACCTTACTTTTCTCTGTACCTCTTTATTGTTGTTATGTTCCATATCTTGTTGTTAATATTTGTTTCAGTTGACCTTTTCTGCTAAATATCTCACTGGAACAATATTTACTGGATCTGTGAACTTCTTCTAAACTATGAACAGATTTTTAAAATGTTCTAACAATCATTTAGTCAATCAACAAGTGTTTATAAAGTGTTTACCATGTTTCATTCACAATGCTAGAAATTGCAGAAAAGTTTGTATTCTACAAGTGGGAAGCTGCATTATTCTAAGAAAAGTAAATCCACAATGCTGTTTAGGATAGAAGAAGATAGCAATCAAAACTATGAAAATAAGAAAAGATTTCTTGTAGAAGGAATTTGATCTGAATCTGGAGATTCTTGGAATATCACAAGCGAGAGTATATATATGAGTATATATACATATTGGTATGTGTGTATCTGCATTGTGTACATATATATACACACAAATAGGTTTTTTTGTTGTGTTTATAAGGTTTTTATTTATTGATGTTGTTCGTTTTTGAAAATCCATGAACCCTAGGTCAAAACCTAGAGCAAAATGGTAAAATAATAAAATTAATATTCCAAGAAATTGGATTCAATTTGTGATAGTGTTCAAATTGTGAAATTCTTTAAAGGTCATAAAGAGGAGTTTATATTTAACCCATGGGCAATGATAAGCTGCTGAAACTTCTTAAGCAATGCTAACTCTGCAGATTAACCATATCAATGGTATCATAACTATTTTTCTCAGCTAAAAGCTATGTTGCTAAACTGCAGTGAATTGTGGGATTTATTCCTTGAAAATATTTTTATTTGTGAATTATTTCTTATTATTTGCCTAATAATGCTCATTGTTATGATAATTATTTGCTCTATTCAGCAAAGTTGATTTATCCCAATCATGATTTCAATGTCTGAAAGTTAGCTGTTTCTAGAAGCTTGTTATGGGAAACATAATCATATCGTCTGATATTAAATATGATATATATCATGGCTATCAAGAAGAAGGACAGAACCAGTCTCACTGTAAAAAAAAATTATTGCTCATCTTCATGGCTCATAGATCTCGTCTGATGCCTTAATAATTTTATATCCTATTTATTCCTTAATGACATTATTTTATTTTTTAAATAGTGTTTTGTATCTCCTTATCTATCATATGAAAATATCATGATAAAACAGTATAGCAGGATCTTTCAGTCTGCATAACCAATGAAAAGTTTAGATTAATAAACTGTCTATTATCTGAAATGAGATCCCAGATTTATTTTAAATAGCTTTTATTCACCCTACATTACTCAAGAACTACAAAGCAAATGGCATTTACAAACTTATTAAGATTAGGTATTCTGGCCTTTTATGTTTTAACATCTAAAAATGTTACTCCTGTTGAGTTTACAGACCACCAAAACACTCAAGTTAGTTTTTTATTTTTATTTTTAGTTTGATTCAGTTTTGCTTGGTTTTACATAAATTGCCACATAGTTACATCTCTCCTGGTCTACATTTGTCCTGTTTATTTTTTGGTCCTTAGTGCTAGTCTTTATGTTTATTCTAATAACATGTAACTGTTAGGCATATTACATCCTAAAAGAAACTAAAATGCAGGCATTTTAGGAGAAAATGAATTAAAACATCAACAGCCCCTTAAATGACAGAAATTCAGTGTAGATCTTTAGAGTATATCTTTTTCCATGTTTCCAGACAATAAAAATCAATTTGCAAATGGAGTTTAGTTGAGATGAATCATGCTTTTTCTTCTTGTTTTGTAGCATATCCTGTACTTGGGCTACATGAACATGAGTTACAGATAACCCAGGATTTCAAAAAATGTTGATCAAATAGATTTACTAGAGAAGTGATTTTCATTTAGAAGTAAAGATAATAAGAAGTGAAGTTTTGAGCCCAAGTACTAAAAGGTAATAATTATTCCCACATTCTTAGGACAGTTTCATGTTACTGAATCTGGAGAGCTGAGATGTTTTAATTCTAAGTTGAATTTATCACTGACAAATGATATTCATTTATTTAAAATATATCAAAAGGAAACCATTATGTAACCTGAAGTCTTTTCTCAAATTGTTTGATTTTTAAGTTTTTGATAGCATTTTTATTTTCCCAAATAGATGTTTATATGTTTTCATACATAGTTTTCAAAATTCACTTTTGCAAAACTTGGTGTTCTAAATTCTTCTCCCTTTGTCTTCCTCTCTCCCCTCCTCAACACAGCAAGCAATCCAATATAGGTTAAACATGTGCAATTCTTCTAAACATGTTTCTATATTCATCATGCTGTGAATGAAAAATTAGATCAAAAGAGAAAAAAAAGATACAAGAAAAAAAGCCAAACAAACAAATAACAACCAAAAAGGTGAAAATACAATGCTTTAATCCACATTCAGTTCTCTCTCTGGATGTGGATGTCATTTTCATGACAAGTCTGTTGGCATTGACTTGAATCACCTCATGGTTGAAAAGAGCCAAGTCCATCAGAGTTGATTATCACATATTTTCATTGTTACTATGTAGAGTGTGCTCCTGGTTCTGCTCTCTTCACTTAGTATCAGTTCATATAAATCTTTCCAATTTTTTTTTCTGAAATCAGCTTGCTCATCATTTCTTGTAAAACAATATTATTCCATTAACCTTCACATACCATAAATTATTCAGCTATTCCCTAATTGATGAGCATCCAATCCGTTCCCAGTTTCTTGCCACCGCAAAAGAGCTGCTACAAATATTTTTGCACATATGGGTCTTTTCCCCTCTTTTATGATCTCTTTGGAATACAGACATTGATCTATCAAAGAGTATGCACAATTTGATGGGATATAGTTCCATTTTTTCTACAGAATGGTTGGATCATTTCACAATTCTTCCAATAATGTATTAGTATCTCAGTTTTCCTACATCCCCTCCAACAAATTTTTGTGTCATGTCAGCTAATCTGATAGGTGTGAAATGGTATCTCAGAATTGTTTTAATCAAATTGTATTCTTAAAAGATGAAAGAATTAGTAGCGTTTTTAAGATTAGCTCGGCATCTAATCAGTAAATTCTGAATTCAAATCTTCTCTTTTCTCTTCTTGTTACATCCTTGTAATTATTTTGTTGTTGTTAATGAATAGAATCAATGAGAATCCTTCATATGTAAGAATAGGATAATACTGAACCCCCAAAGTCACTAATTTAACAGATGACAGACCTCTAATATAGATGTAACTCATAACTTCTGCTATTCCCATTTGGTCACTGCTAGTTAATTCTGTACTCTACTTTTTTTTACATATTAGCATATTATATTCTCTTAGGTCCTAAAATTTGACTTATGAAAGCTGTTTATTATTTAATAAGAATCCCAACAATCTACTACATAATACCAACCTGATCAAAGAAAATATTTGGTCAGAGTTTAACATATGGCCATTAACATCACAGAAGAATTCTTAGCAATTTACTCTGCATAGAATGGTATGCTAAACACTGGAAGAGAGACCCAAGATAAAATAGTCCATGCCCTCATAAACTAGTAGGAGCACAAAAAAGAAATGCAAGTTATCACAATCCATAATATTATATTCAATCAAATTAAAGAAGTGTGAGACAAAATGCTGAGAAAAAGTCAAGAGAAAAAAAGATGCTATCATTTTATAACAGAAGATCAAAGAAGGCTTCAGAAAAGTAACATTTGAGATATGTTTTGAAACATGAATAAGAAATCAACAGATAAAGAGAAATAAACTAGCAAGAAACTGGAAATTGAGTGGATGCCCATCAGTGAGAGAATGGCTGAATAAAGTTATGGTATATGAATGTTGTGGAATATTATTGTTTTATAAGAAACGAACAGCATCATGATTTCAGAGAGACCTAGAGAGACTTAGATGAACTGATGCTAAGTGAATTGAACAAAATCAGGAGATTATTATACACAGCAACAACAAGATTATGCAATGATCATTTCTGATGCATGTGGCTCTTTTCTACAATGAGTTGATTCAGGCTAATTCCAATAGGCTTGTGATGAAGAGAGCCATCTGCATCCAGAATGAGGACTGTTGGAGAATGAATATGGATCACAACATTGTATTTTCACTTTTTTGTTGTTGTTTGCTTGCTTTTTGTTTTCTTTATCATTTTCTTTCCTTTTTCCCGATTTTTCTTGGGCAGCATGATAATTGTGGGGAAATGTATATGAGAATTGCATGTGTTTAACATATATTGGACTACTTGCTGTCTAAGGGAGGGGATGGGCAAAAGGAAGGAGAAAAAATTTGAAACACAAGGTTTTGCAACAGTGAATGTTGAAAACTATCTAAAACTTTTTCTGATATTGAACTGACCCTACATTCCTGCTGCTAAGTTGCTGTACTCTCTTTGATAATATTTTATTTAAAATTTTTGCATAAATATTCATTAGGGAGATTGGTCTATAATTTTCTTTGTTTTGGCTCTTCCTAGTTTAGGTATCATATTTAGGAATATGGCAGTACTCCTTCTTTACTTACTTTTCCAAATAGTTTACCTAATACTGGAATTGATTGTTCTTTAAATGTTTGGTAGAATTCACTTGTAAATCCAACTGGGCCTAGAGATTTTTTCTTAGGGAGTTCATTAATAGCTTTTTCAATTTCTCTTTCTAAAACAGGACTATTAAAATAATTTATTTCCTCTTCTGTTGATTTGGGCTATGTAGATTTTTTTAAATATTCATCCATTTTGGTTAGATTGTCAGATTTGCTACAATAGAATTTTGTAAAATATATATATATATATATACATATATATAATAGCACAATAATATTCTTTCACAATCATATACCACACCTTATTTATCTTTTCCCCAATTGATGTACATCCCTTCAATTTTTAAATCTTAACCATTACAAATAAATATATAATATTAATATCAATATATATGCTACAAATATTTTTGTACAAATATTTCTCTTTCCCTTTTTTTGCATATCTTTTGGATATAGACCTAGCAATGGTATTTTTGGATCAAAGGATATGCAATTTTATGACTCTTTGGACATGGTTCCAAATTGTTTTATGTAATGATTGAATCAGTTCACAGCTCCACCAACAAACAGTGAGTGCATTCATGACACAATTAGTTTTTCCATCTCACCTCCAACATCCATTACTCTTTTTTAAAATCATATTAGCCTCTCTGATACATGTGAGATGGTACCTCAGGTTGTTTTAATTGCATTTTTCTTAACATTAGTGATTTAGAGTATTTTTCATATGTTCATAGATAGCTTTGATTTCTTTGAAAACTACCAATTTATATCTTTTCACCATTTATCAATTGGAAAGAGATTATATTCTTATAAATTTGACTCTGTTCTCTATATAGTTGAGAAATGGGACATTTATCAATTGCTTTAAATTAACAATTTAACAATTGCTTTAAAATTGTTTCCCTGGTTTTTTCTTTCCTTTTAATTTTGGTTGCATTGGTTTTGTTTGTGCAAATAACTTTTTGATTTTGTGTAATCAAAATTATATATTTTATATTTTGTAATGCCCCCTATATTTTCTTTGGTCCTAAATTCTTCCCTCATCCATAGACCTGACAGATAAATTATTTCATATTCTCCTAATTTGCCTATGGTATTACCCTTTATATAAACATTGTGTACCCATTTTGACCTTATCTTGGTATACAGTGTAAGACATTGGTCTTAACCTAGTTTCTGCTATTATGTTTTCCAGTTTTCCCAGACATTTTTGTCAAATGATGAGGTTTTTTAGATTATTTCAAAAGCTTTGACCTTTGGATTTATCCTATGCTAGATTATTATGGTCATTTACTAGGATGTAATTTGTACCTAATCTATTCTACTGCTCCGTCTGTTTTTTAGCCAATACCAGATTGTTCTGATAATGATCACTTTAAAGTAGTTTGGAATCTAGTATGGCTAGACCATTTTCCTTCATGTATTTTTGTTTTTCTTTACATTGATTCCTTTGATATCCTTGACCTTTTATTCTTCCAGATGAACTTCGATATTTTTTTTTCTGCTACAAACATTTTTACCCATGCAGATGCTTTTCTCTTCTTTATGATTTCCTTGGGATACAGACCAGTAATGGCATGGCTGGATCAAAGATTATGTACAGTTTTATAGCTTTTTGGGTATAGTTTTAGATTGCTCTCCAGAATGGTTGGATTGTTTCTCAACTTCAGCAACAATGCATTAATGTCCCAGTATTTCTTCATCCTATCCCACATTTGCCATAATCTTTTTCTGTCATCTTAGCCAATCTGAGAAGTGTGAGGTGGTATCTCACAGTCATTTTAATTTGTGCATTTTTCTAAGCAATAGTGAATTAGAGCATTTTTATATGACTATAGATGGCTTTAATTTATTCATCTAAAAATTATCCATTTATATACTGTACAAAACTTTTTAATTTAATATAATAAAAGTTATCCATTGTGCATTTCGTAATGTTCTCCAGTTCTTCTTTGGTGATAAATTCCTCCCTTCTCCAAAGAACTGGTGGTAAACTATCCCTTGCTCTCTTAATTTGCTTATAGTATCACTCTTTATCACCCAAATCATGTATCCATTTTGATCTTACTTTGGAATGGAGTGTAAAATATAGGGCTATCCAAGTTTCTGATATTATTTTCCAGTTTTCCCATTAATTTTTGTCAAATAGTGAGTTCTTATCCCAGAAACTAGAGACTTCAGATTTTTCAGATTGTAGATTACTATAATCATTGATTATTGTGTCATGTATATCTAACCTATTCCCCTGATCTACCATTCTATTTCTTAGCCAACACAGATGGTTTTGATGACTGCTGCTTTATAATAGAGTTTTAAATCTGGTGCCACTAAACTACTTCCCCTTGATATTCTTGCCCTTTTGTTTTTCCCAATGAAGTTTGTTATTATTTTTTCTAGTGCTACAAACTTTTTGGCAATTTGATTAGTATGGCACCAAACAAGCAAACTAATTTAGTTAGAATTGCCATTTTTATTATTTATTTTTTTAAAAAAATTATAAATTTAGACAATTGGAAGAATATCATTTGCTCATGGGTAGACTGAGCTAACATAATAAAAATTGTTCACCAGGAATGAAGTCCCACCCACACCAACAGAATCCCAAAAGTAATAAAAGAACTATTGCTATTTTGCAGTAAGCAAAGTCAAATATATAGTTGGGGCTGCAATACAATTAGGATCAAGGGCAACATAGAAGAACTGCAGACAAAATAGGATTGCTTTAGTTTTCTCAATTATTCACACCATCTGGAGAGTAATTAACCCCCCTCTCCATATTGTTTCAGTCATTCTCTCTCATGTTTCTGAGGAGAATGTCATAATATAATGCTCTTCAAAGATGTTTTCACTCCATTTATTCAGCCCCCTTATGTTATAATTTCTTTTTTCCACAAAACTTTTCATAAGTGTCCTATTCTTTCCATTCAAATAGATACCATCTTAGTTCGAGTCTGCCATTTCTTTCTTAGACTATTACAATAAGCTTCTAATGTTTCTCCCTGACTCTTATCTCTTCCCCCAAATATATGTTCCACATAGCTATCAATGTGGATAGATCCACCTTTCCCTCCACCTTTCTTTCTTTCATGGTTTTCTTCAATTCTTAGTTCAAGGGAAACCCTTCAAGAAGGAGGCCTTTTCTGCTTACTGAGTTTCTACCTTCTTCTGTGCTGACATTACCTTGTACTATTTGTATCTATCTTACATCAATATACATATATAAACATATATATATATATATGTTTTATATCAATATATGTGAATGTGCATATATATATATATATATATGTATATATATATATATATACTTGCCCAAATAGAAGGTAAGATCTTTGAGAGTAGAAGCTACCATAATTTTATCTTTTATCTCCATTTCTTAGCATTATACCTGATATATAATGATAAAAAAAACATATTTTTGGAACATATTTAATTGGTATCTTTTGTTTTTACATCATTAACTATAAATACTTGTTGATTGATTAGGCAATTAACAGATACCTTGCCCTCCCTCTTTTCAATCAGAAAATACAAACTATTCCTTTGTTCCCCAACATGGGGGAGAAAAGAAAGAGCAAATGGGATAATACCAACCAAACTAATATAGCAGCTCTCTTTAGAGTTATCCATGGAAACAGCATTGAATATTTGGAAGCTTTCAGTAAAGTAACCATTGGATTAAAAATCTAGCATTTGTCAGTGCTTAAACTGAAAAATGGGAGTCTTCAATATAATCAAAGGCAGCTAGGGCCTGTAAAGTGGCCTTCATCAGAAGGACTTGTTTTACACCATACAGTGATGTGCAGGACATATCCTACTACTCCTTTAAAAGAAGAACAATTGTTCTTTCTGGGTGACTGATATTAGAACCATATCCCTTCTCTCCTTTGTGTCAGGCAAGACACAGACTCTGCATTAGCCTTTTTAATTTTACTTCCTGCATCTGTCACTTTTACCTTTTAATTAGCTTCATTACATTTCCCCAGGCTCACCCATTTGTCTGAATGTTTTAGATAATGAAGTGCCAAGAATTTAATTCCTGGTAGTTTATTGGTTTGTTTGGGGCAGTGAGGTAAAAGAGTAAAAATGAATACTAGGTAAGTCAGAATGGAAAAATATAATTGTTACCCAATAGAAGACAAGTTCTATGAGGGTAAGAACCATGTTCACATTTTTGTGTCTAGGAATAAACATAAAGCTGGCACAGTGTTGTTGCTGTTTAAATTTTTCATGACTTTTTCTGAGGTTTTTTTTGACAAAGATACTAGAATGATTTGACATTTCCTTTTCTAATTCATTTAACTGATGAGGGTCACACAGCTAATGGTCTAAGACTGGATTTGAACTTGTTTTCCTGACATTAAGCCTGATGCCTATTCACTGTGTCACCTAATTGCCCCTAAAAATATATGATTTTTTTTTTGTTGTTTAATTGTTTTCTATTATAGCTGATGCTTTAGCTGGCGCAATAGGTGTTTACTAAATGCTTGTTAATTAATTGTTGTCTTCTGTAGGACGAATTAGGAATTTCATGAATGATCCACAAAATCTTTAAGAACAGTTTAATTAGACAACTTTCACACTATAAACTAAGGACAGTGATTAAATTCAGCATAATCCTGAATAGATACATAGATAAGCCAAGAATCATAGCTTCAAGTACTTGACTTTACTTCAGTTGTTGGACTTACATTATATTTATGAGAATTAATGCTACTTTTTGTAGTATTACAATTATTTTCAATATTAAAGGAACCTGTTTTTTAATTTGCATATAAATATTAAAATCTCCAGAGTATTTTCAGATTTTCTGCTGGGAACACTTCATGATGGAAATTTGTTTACCATTATTATTATAGCAAATGATATTATTAAAAAGGAAAGCACAGTGGTTCATTGAAAACATATGAAGTGTGGGGCAGCTACTTGGTACAGTGGATAGAGCATGAGCTCTGTAGTCAGGAGGATCTGAGTTCAATTTCAGCCTTATAAATTTAACATTTCCCAGCTGTGTAACCCTGGGCAAGTCACTTTACTTAAGATCCCTGTAGAAATAAAGAAAAGAAGTCATCTGCCAAATTTCAACATAGTGAAGAATATAATTTTGATAGGAAGTTTGTGCTATACATGCTATTTCCATGTTGCTTGATTCAACTTTTTAAAGGAACTCAATATTCATTAATTTTAATTAAGCAAGCACAATTAGTAATTGCCTTAAAATGATTTAATTTATCATTAAATTTATATATTGAGATTCATTAATAGACAAGATGATCTGAATACCTTTTTCCCCTATTGTCTTTTTTAAAACATTCATGCAAAAGAGGGTGAATGAACACCTACTTTCTGTGTTAATAATTATCATTTTTGCTTTTGTGGTTTTTAACTAGAGGTGTCTAATTATCCATGTTTGGTTATAAAGCTCAAAGAACATCTTCAGTACAACTGCAAATGATACCTTTAATGTACCCAAGTTATAAAAACAGATCAGGTCTTGATTATTCAGAGTAATCCAGAGATAATTCTAGTACATTATACAGAAGAAGAGATAATTGACAATCATTATTCACCCATTAAGCACTGCCATATTTAAAATAGACAATGTTGAAAACACATGTGTAAATATGTATATGCATATGTGTTTGCATATACATATACACCTACACATGTCAAAATAACTAAAATTATTAATGGGATTGAGATCAGTACAATTATCACTGCTATTTGGGAACCGTCAATTAATAAGTGTTTAATAATACTCTGTTTGCTAGGCACTGTTTTAGGCATTAGGGTTGGAAAAAACAAAACAAAAAATAAAATGATCCTTGCTATCAAGGAGTTTTTGATCCATTTGAGGGACATAATATAGTTACACATAATATAACTACACATTTTTAAGTGCATACAGAATAAATATAAAATATAAACAAGCCAGTTGGTAGAGTAATATACTAGTACAAGAGGATTAGGAAAGGCTTCATATAGAAGCTGTGCTTAAGCTGAATGTTGAATGACTAAAAGGATTATGAATGTCCAATCTGAAAGATGAATGTTGAGTATAAAAATGATAAATTAAAAAGTCATAAATGACATGGATAAAGTAATCAGCATCTTTTTCTCTACTACACATCAGACTACTAAGAGGGGAAGCAAAGATAACTAAGTGGAACAGAGGATAGATATATAGGAGCTAAGAGTTCAGATATGGTTTCAGACGCTTAACCTGTCTGCTTCAGTTTCCTTGTCTACAAAATGGGAATGATAATAATAATAATAATACTGCCTATCATTCAGGGTTGTTCTGAAAATAAATGAGATATTATTTATAATGTGCTTTATAAAATTCAAAGTGCTTTTTAAAGGTTATTTTTTATTATTATCCAGTGGTTTCATTCATGTCTAATTCTATATGACCTCATTTGAGGTTTTCCTGGAAAAGATATTAGAGTGCTTGACCATTTCCTTCCTCAGTTCAGGATCAGGAAACTATGGCAAACAGAGTTCACTTACACAGTGTCAGCCAATAAGTATCTAATTCTGTATTTGAAATCAGATTTTTCCAAATTCCAGACTCAAACTGACACTCGATATCTATTCTGCCACCCAGATACCCCAGCTATGATTATAGCCAGCTATTATTTTCATAGCATCATAGATATAGAATTGGAAAAAAAAAAAAAACATCAGAGGCCATGTATCTCAAATCCTCCTTTTTGTAGTAGAAGTACCAAAAACCCAAATAGTTTTGATTTCGTTTTCATAGATAATTAGCATCAGAGATAGGATCTGAACATGTTATTTGACTCTAGAGGCATTAAATATCTCTTTCAATGATTAAAAACAAATCTTTTACTTTCCTCATCCCAAAATCTTTTAAGTATAGTCTCTCATAAAATAGAATTTTCAAGAATGATGGCACAAAAATTTATGTGCTTAGTGTGTGTGTGTGTGTGTGTGTTGGGATCCTTGATATGATTCTCTTGGGGAAATTATTATCTTCACTCTTTAATTTGTGGATGTTATTCAGCATTGCCAAACACTCCCTGCTTTATAGAGTCAGAATACAAGAATCTCATGGGATATCAAAAAAGAGAAAAATGAATTGGGGAAAAAAAATCATGAATACAGCATCCCACAGAGCCCTTGCTTCACACAAGAAAACAAAACCCATTCAGTAAGCACAGAAAGAAAATGGTGGATGGTTTTATAGATAGTAAGACAATAATCATGATTATCATAAGTGCTAGATAATCATTCAGCATTTGTCACCATTAACACATAATATCAATCAAGAGAAAAGTAAACAGTGTTTAAATATACCTTTCAGTCTCTCTTTTTGTTGTTAAATGGAATTTGAAATAGATAGGTCAGTGTTACACGCTATTTACTCATCATTAGTGTCAAAATAAGGAAACTCAGAATACTGGTCAGAGGATATTTAATTCTTGACTTGACATAGAAGCCAATCCAGAATTATATTATAGTAGATAGACAGCCATATAACTCTTTGTTAAATAAAGTTAAATAAATACATACATACATACACATATCTATGCAACCTTTCTTGATCTAAAATATTTTAAATGGAATATTTCAGCACTTACACAGTTCATCTTTTAAGCCTAACTGCAAATTAATGTTGTGAATCTTTTCCAATTAGATATATAATTAAAGAATCAAACAACAAACCATGCCTTACTGGGAAATTAATATACACCTTCAATGAAGGTTGATGACCTTCATTCATCAAAGCCAACCTTGTCTTAATGGAGCTAATCTAACATTTAAAGGGTTGTTTCAATTTTTTTTTTTACATCTTCATCTATACAATAGGTCCTTAGAGATCAAAAATGCAATGAATATGCATTGTTTTGGCAGAAGTTTTTAAAAATAAACTAAAAACATTTTCATTAATCCAAAAATAGCAAGTATACTCATAATTGTGGTATCTATTAAAGCATAAAAAGCAGATTTTTGAATTATAAAAGTAATTTCAAAAGTCAGGGTTCATTTACATTAATAGGCTAACAGATTTAGAGTTATAAGTGACTTTAGAAACTATATAGTCCAGCCTCATTTATTTCACAGATGAGAAACCCAAGGAGATTATGTGACCTACCTGATATAACACAGGTTAATAATTGCCAAGTTTGAACCCAAATCTTCTCTCTCCAAAGCCAGTGTTCTTCCTACTGCCTCCTTGCCTTTCGTGTACATCAATTATTAAATGTACAACTTTGTGTTTCACTTTATGCACTCCTTAAGCCTCTACTTTTTTTTCCAGTTAGAGGTTCCAAGATCAGAATTTAACAATTCCTTTCTAAGTAGGAACATCCAGAAACTCCTTTCATTTTCTGCATAAGTGATGATCAACCTTCCAGTATTCTCCAAACCCAAGGCTTATTCCAAACTGTTTGAGGGATTTGAAAGTCCAGTATTGATAATTTTGAATTAATCTACTCCGAGCTTTTTAAACATAAATTATTTAAGCCAGGCTTGTAGATTTTTCTTTTAGTCACTTCAAAATATTTTTTCAGCATTCTAATTTTCACTCCAAATTCTGTCCAAAACCATCATCAATAATTCAATTTTGTTCAACAAGCAGTTATTAAATCCTACATTCCAAAGCATTTTGCTAGGAAATGGAAATAAAAGGACAAAATGCAAAACATCCCTGACTTAAGCAATTTACTTTGGGGTGAGGGAGCGATAGCTTTTATATAGCAAAAAATATGTGTAAAAAAATAAGTCTGTAGTCATTTCCGAGGTTTGGTTAGACACTAATAAATGTGGAGATCAGAATAGACTTCTTCTTCCCTCTAGAAAACGATAGAAGTAAATATCAGTTAAATTAAATTTGTAATTGTTCATCTACCCTTTTAATTTGATGGGCGAGATTGTCTGATACACAGATTTTACTTTGCCTTTGATGTGTTTTGGGAGGGATCTATTTTAAATTACACCAGTTACGGCAGTCAATTAACAGTCATTACAACTTTTTGAAATTTATATGCATTTTGAAATCTATATGATGCCATCCATGACACAATTCCTTTTTAATGCATTTATAAAGGATTTTTAACTGTCTGAGAATTTACCAAATATTAGTAATATAAGTTTACTGTGCTATATTATACTTTTCTGTATTACACAACACCTTACGATGTCACCCTACTATATAACACCATATCATAACATTACTATACCATACTTTCACCTCTAATCCAAGAATTTATCTAATAATATATAATGATATACATTTGATTCAATAAAAAATGGTCATTTGCAAAGTACTAGCATTTAGTTTTTTAAGATATTTTTATTGGGATTTGTTTCAATTTTTATATATGACAGCCTTTTGTAATTAAACAGGTGCTTGTTGATTAAAGATTAACTGTGTATAGCCATATCATTGCACTGTTATAATTAAAGCTTACATTGATCAAGAACCAACTTGTCCTTTTTTATTTATATTTTGTTTATTTTAGACAAAGTGCATTAAACAAAGCAACACTAGAAAAATACATTGTCCTTCAAAAGACCTTGGTTTCAAAAGTTAATATTTTTTAAAAAAATAGAAAAAGAAAAAAAAATCTTCTTGGCCACAAGCAGTCAGTCGCTAGAGAAAGACAGATTTACCAACAAAAGAAACATTCATTTTTTAAAAACTGCATATAAATATTTTATACAGTTACCTAATTTTCTCAAAGTTTAAATTGATTATAAATAGTTTATGTGCTTTTTCTGTATCTTAAACCTGCAGAACTATTTAATCAAATAATGTCTCAGCCTTCTTTCTTCAAAACACTGACTAAATAAGATGCATGATACAGCAGTGCCCCCTGCAGCCCATAATTGTGAGCCTAGCATTTAAGTCTTGGTGTTCATTTGATTAGCTCTCTAGCAACTCTGAATCAAAGTTGAAGGCACAAATCTCCATTTTATGCAAAAATAAATTATGAGTTATGATATCACAGTAATAGAATTGGATTTTATATTTCATACTCAGAATCTTCCCCCATCCATCTAATAAAGGTACATATAGTAAGAAAATATCTGTTGACGTATCGAAATGAAATTCTAAAGCAAAAAACTTGATTTGGGGAGCCTTCTCAGTGAATTTGAACATAAAACTAGCTCAGCTTACACAGATGTGGAGAAAGTTGAATTAATAGATCTGGTTACATAATAGAATTTTTTTAAGTTGTGGGAATATTTAAGGAAAAAAAAAAGATGATTCTGCAGATGATTGATTATAAGTGGAATACCTTAGATGTCAGTTTCTAAACCAATCCCCTATTTTTAACAAATGAAAAAATTAAGGGCAAGAATCCCTCTGGATTCTTACCTATGTTTCAATGCTAATTATTGGCAGATCTCACAGTAGACAACAATGATTTAGCAGGTTTACTTCTAATAAACTATTTGAAATTATTTTTTTTTAAATAATTCTAATTCTATCCTGTACATAACAATTTATGTCCTGGGTTTTTTTTCCTTTTAAGTTATGTAAACATTTTTTTAAAAAGATAATTCTATAGATGATTAGAAAAGCACATCAGAGATTGTTGTTTTTCAAGTTCTGTCCAATTTTCTGTGACTTCATTTGGAGTTTTCTTGGCAAAGATACTAGAGTGAATTGGCATTTTCTTCTTCAGCTTATTTTGCCCCTGAGGCAAACAGGGTTAAGTGACTTTCCCAGGATCATACAGTTAATATGTGTTTAAGGCCAGATTGGAATTCAGGAAGTTGAGTGTTCCTGACTCTAGGCCCAGGACTGTATCCATTGTGCCATCTAGATGCCAAAAATTAGCTAGCGGCTAATCCAAAACCCTCTTTTTTCTTATGAAAAAACTAAGAGTCAAAGCCCACCTGGAATTTTGCCCATATTTCAGTGCTAGCTAACATATTCAAAACAAGAGAACATGAATGGGAAAACAGTGATTTCACAGGTTTGTTTCTGACAAACTATTTTAAATTTTCAAGTAAAATTTCATACAAATATAATTATATTCTCTATATCAATATTTATTTCTCCTTTTTTTCTTTCTCTGAATATTGTATAAAGAGAAAAGTTCTACAGAGTTACTAAAGAGTTTGGTATTTATTCATTTCAGGCTACAAATTGTGGGACAAAAACACATAATGGCTGACTTTATTATGTAGAAACAGAAAATTTTAATGACAAAAATAATTACCCCTAATTACTAATATATTTTTATATTCATTGAACAATACATCATTTTACACAAAGAAAAGCAAATAATCAAAGCAATTATCTAGTTAATATAGGCCCAAAACTCTATTTCTTTATTTTGATTTGAAGATGAAGATCAGGGGTATATTTCCAAACACTTCAATGATTAGAATTTAAGAAACAAAAAAGGCTACCTCCTTCCACCCTCCCCCCCCCACATCTCCTACATTTGACTGTAGAAAGAGGTTCAAAGAGGAGAGAAGAAACAAAGGGGACCAAGAGAAGCCAATTATAAGGAATAGCAAGTAAATCTCTAAGTCTTCGTACAGTCATTCTGAAGTAGAAAAAGGAATTCAAAATTCCAAAAGAAGACTTAAAAATAACATTTTTCAGACCTATTCTTTCCCAAGAATAAATCAGGATTAATAACTGGATTCTTATAATTGCTGAAAATAGTAGAAGAATATAGATAGGAGTAGAATATATTACTTGCTTGAAGAGGGAATATATACTCACAGTATCAGATGCCCCACACTTGAATGAAATTGACATTTTTCAGGTGCCCTTGCTAAAGGCAATTCCCCTGTAGCTCTCTCATTTCCAAGTAGTCAAAGTAATATCTCTTTCCAAAAGGTTGTGGGAATTATCTATAGCTGATATGGGTTCTTAGGCTCATATTCTTTCCCCCTCATTTTAAATCAAGTGCCTTTTCATTCAGGGAGCACTCAATAATATTTCTATATATAATACAGTATTAGTTAATTCTCTTAATTAGTATAACCAGGAGCCTTTCTCATAGAATTGCTGTAAATAATTAAGGTTTCTTTATTTATGATATGTTTGTCACAAAAAACAAGCAGCAGGAAATATGGTAAGGTCAGAGATATCACCACTGATATGAGAACCATTGCTTTGTTAAGAATAAATATTTAAGTATAGTTCTTAAAAATTAAAACTGTGGTAATTAAAACAAAAGCAACATTAATAGTTAGAAGGGATTAAGATTATAGAAAATTGCTGAGAAAAGCAGAGTTTTTGTGTAAAAGAAAGTTTCTTAACAGAAAGATTCAGTCTACTTAAAGTCACTAGATTTTCTTAACAATATTAAGATCAGGACACATGCCTTTGTGACCCAGTTAATAAAAAGTTAGTTGAGTTTCCAAGCTGTCAAAGACATTACCCATTTGTGGACCAGGTTGAGTCCATAAATTAAAATAAACAAACAGATTGAAGCCAACTTCTCTTGTCTTGATTAGGACTTGTAGCTCTTAGGATAGTGTAAAAGGGAAACAAAAGAAAGATTAAACATCTCAAGGAGTTTTAAAAAGATAAGACCACAAAAATTATTTCCTGTTTAAAACTTTTCATTTTTTTTTCAAAATGTAAGAACTATACAACTGTATGTTTTAGAGGTTTCAAAATAGATGCTCCCCATGCGTCAATTAAGGGGGGAAATGTTAATTGACAAGCTAGTAAAGTATTGAAATTCCTATGTATATGTGGGTATCTATATACATACACATATTTGACAAGTACTAATATTTGATAAGTACTAGTATTTATCAAATACTAGTACTTATCAAATAGTAGTAAACTCACTAACAAAAACTAGCAAACTACTGCATCTATGCACAGATATATGTATTTTGTTTATATATATATATATATAGACATAAATACATACCACACATATAAATACACACACATATATATAGTCACATAAATACACACACATGCATGAATCTATAATGCTTCATAAACATTGTTTGTGGTAACCAATTAAATTGAAAATCTAAAGTTGCATTGGTTCTGTTGATTCTTAGAGCAGTATCCAAAAAGTGAGGAAGTACAATCTTTCTTTGATTGCCTCACAGGTTGACCCAATATTTTAAAAATATTTGGCATTTTTTTCCATATTGAATAAAACAATCATATTCTAACTCTTATTTGTTGGTCCTAAGATAGTTCTGAGGTTAAATGAAATAAGATATAGATACACATATTGATAGGTAGTTCTTCAATTGTGTCAGACTCTACATCACCCAATAGTCTTTGTTCAAGAACTTTCCTTGAGAAAGAAAGTGATTTGCTATTTACTTCTCCAGTGTGTCCCCATTTCACAGAGGGAAAACTGAGGCAAATATAGGTTAAATGACATGCCCAAAGTAGGTATCTGAGGCCAGAATTAAACTCACATCTTCCTGACTCCAGGCCTGATGCTCTATCCACTGCACTACTTGCTTGATCTAGATGGATTGGTGTATATATCTATATCTTTATGTTGCCCTGCTGCATGATTCTTTCAAATAATTGAATAACATTATATCTTACCTAACCTATATCCTTGCAAATTCTCTTTTCCATATGAATAATACTTAATTCTTTCTTGAATCCGAAGATGGGATATATTTCTGGTTCTATTCTGAAATGGCTTCTGCTCCATTGACTCTCTCAAAGTTTAGTACCCTGGATCAAAAACTATATTCCAATGGTCTGCCCAGAGAAATCTGATACTCCTACCTTCTCTGATCTAAATATTAGGCTAAAAAATACAGTCTGATATTGCATTATTTTCCTTGACAGACTGCTGCTAGACTTGGAATCTAGAAGAATTGAATTCAAATCACTCTATTACCCTTAACCAATTCTATAAATCTGGGCAAGACAATTAAACTTTTTTTTGCTTCACAAACTAGTTTGTCTCTAAATTATTGAAGTTTAGTAATCTTTATTGGTTCAGGGAGTTCTCTTACAGACATTTCCCTTGAATGATGAAATAAAAAGTTCTTCATGGGCTTACATTATTTTAAGATGAATAGTGGAAAATTAAAATGAAAAATAAAGATATTGCACAATAAAGTCGATTTTGATCATGTTTGCAGCCGTATTTATAAATTTACTATCCTTCTCAATTAAAAAAAATGGACACAATAAAAATAAGTATTTTGAATGTCTATTATTTCACATTAGATGTAAAATGTTTTCCCTGATATAATGGGCTTAAGCTTTCTTAATTCTTAGATTCAGAATGGAAAAGTAAGAAGAGATTTAAGTGATGACTTTGTCACAGAATCACACATTTACCTCTGTGAAGAAAACTGGGGGGAAAAAAATTGCCCTCATTCTACAGAGAAGATACCATGAAAACAGAGATCCAGGGATACTAAAAGACTTGCCCAGCCTGTGATTTAAAGTCAGGTTCCATAATAACAAATTCAGGATTCTTTATGCTACACCACAGTTCTTCTCTCCACCTCTGTTTTACAGACGGGAGAGCCAAGATTTAGAGAGACTAAGTAACTTATTGAAGGCAAATAGCTAGTTGTGGCTTGAACATAAATTCAATTCTGTTTAATATGTCCTGGTCCAAAAATCTTTCCACTACACTATAATCCTTGGGTCATCATTTTAAAAGTCTTTTGTTGGCCTTAATATTTTCTCTACTTACATTTTTTACTTATATTTATTTCAGACACTATTCATTTAGGTTCATGTAAATTTGTATTTTCTTTGATTATATATTTTTCCCAGTGTTTTAGAGATGTCTTCCAAAAACAATGCTCTTCAGAAGATTATCTGCAAACATTTTCTGTCTTTAGAATTCTTTCCCCCTTAAATCTTACTGATAATTTAGATTGAATAATAAGTAAGCAATGCTCTCAATAAGAAGATGGAGCTCAAACTCTCTTTCCTCTGTATCTTCATTTTTTTCCCTTTTGTCGAGAATACATACATACATACAAGACTATGCCTAATGTTTCTTTCAATTGCTATTGTGAATGATACAATGAGATTACTTTCTTTAATTTGCTGTCATCTTCCTTGTTTTAAAACTTTGTTCAAACTAACCATTCACCTCATGATTGCCTTAGTTTCACACTTGTGACTTATTCAATAATTAAAAGTAATTATAAAATTTTAGTTAAAGCAGTTTAAGAGTAAACAACTTAGAAATATTTGGCTAATTTACATTTTTCTAGTACCCCAAATTCAATTTATTGCATAAGTTGCTTCTTTTATCTAAAAATCTTTAAGAAAGAATGAATTGTTTGAACTGTGATTTGGATGAAGAAGTTACTTTAATATCTCAGAAGATTAGGTTATTTTCTTTAAATAAATTTCATTATTAAAACTCAAACCCTATTAATCATAGAATGTTAGAATTAGCCAGGACTGGCAATAAAATTATCTACCCTAAGAATATCCTATGTAGAGTATGAGTGCTCTGAGGCTTGTCTTCTAAGAAAGTATATCAGTATTTATTGAACTCTACAGTGTTTGTTTTGGAATTAAAGTTCTTTATCATTCAAAATTCTTTAATAATCGAACTATCAACCATCATGTCAACATACTTTAAAAGGGAGTTCATAAAAATGCAGACATAAGATTGTGATTAGTGTCTTTACTTAAGCAAAATAACATAAAAAGAAAAATAATTTTCCCATAATAATGCACAGGTGGGAACCAGAAAGTTTCAGATGATGTTTTGAAAATGCAATTTGATTAGAAACATAAGGTAAAACTAGTTATTAAAGCATTTTTAGGAACGATCTTTTAAAGGAATAGTGACACAGATAAATTTGAGATTACTTCTGAATATTTTCACTAGCAAAAGATAAAAGAGGCAGAATTCTACTTCCTACAACAAATCAAAACTGTAATTTCTTTAGGTAGAAACTAAAAGACTGAAAGAGGTAGAAACAAAAAAGATGAAGACATTATTAGGAAATGACAGGAAATTTGACTGAAGCTCTCCAAATAAGTCTCCGAAAAACCATGGGATAAAGGGAAAAAAAAAAAAAACAGAAAAAAGAAGTGAACATAGGATGTGTTTATTTACATTCAGTCTCCTTAGTTCTTTTTCTGGATGTAGATGGCATTTTCTGTTCAAAATCATTGGGATTGCTTAGATAATTGAACCATTTTATAATTAATCATTGAACATTCTTGTTGTCCTGGTACTGCTTATTTCACTTAGCATCACTTTATGTAAATCTTTCTAGGCTTTTCTGAAAATCAGCTTGTTTATCAATTTTTATAGAACAATATTATTCCATTATTTTCATATACCATAACTTATTTAGCCATTCCTCAGTTGATGGACATCTCATTTGGTAATTCTTTGCCACAACAAAAAGAGCTGCTACAAATATTTTTGCACATGTGAGTCCTATTTCCTCCATTATGATTTCTTGGTATACAGACCCAGTAGTGGAACTACTGAAATAAAGGGTATCCATAGTTTGATAGCCCTTTGGGCTTAGTTCAAAAGTGCTCTCCAGAATGGTTGTATCATTTCACAACTCCACCAACAAGGTATTAGTTTCCCAGTTTTCCCATATCCCCTTCAACATTTATCATTATCTTCTCCTGTCATCTTAGACAATCTGAGAGATGTAAGGTGGTACCTGAGAGTTGTTTTAATTTGCATTTCTCTAGTCAATAGTGATTTAGAGCATTTTTTCATATGACTTTAGATGGCTTTAATTTCATCATCTGAAAATTGTCTGTTTATATCCTTTAACCATTTATCAATTGGAGAATGACTTATATTCTTGTAAATTTGACACAATTCTTTACATATTTTAGAAATGAGACCTTTATCAGAAACACTGTAAAGATTTTTTCCCAGCTTTTTACTTCCCTCTTAATCTTGTCTCTGTTGATTTTGTTGATGTAAAAACTTTTTAATTTAATGTAACCAAAATTGTCCATTTTGCCTTTGAGAATGTTCTCTAGTTCTTCTTTGATCATAAATTCATCCCTTTTCCAAAGATCTGATAGGTAAATTGTTCCTTGATCTCTTACTTTGTTTATGGCATCATCATTTATGCCCAAATCATGTATCCATTTTGACATTTTTTTTGGTTTGGGATGTGAGATACAGGTCTATGCCAAATTTCTGATATAGTATTTTCCAGTTTTCCCAGTAATTTTTATCAAACAGTGAGTTCTTATTCCAGAAGCTGGAGTTTGAGAATTTTTCAAATACTAGATTACTATAGTTCTTGATTATTGTATCATTTGCATTTAATTTATTTTACTGATCCACCATTCCATTTTTTACCAGTATCAAATGATTTTGATTACTGCTGCTTTATAATAGTTTTAGGTTTGCTACTGCTAAGTCACCATCCTTTGTCTTTTTGTTCTTCCAGATGAATTTTATTATTTTTTTTTAGTTCTATAAAATAATTTTTTCGCAGTTTTATTGGTATAGCAATGAACAAGTAGACAAATTTAGACAGAATTGCCATTTTTATTTTATTAGCTTGGTATAAGCCATTGATATTTTTCCTATTGTTTAGATATGAATTTATTTATTTGAGAAGTGCTTTGTAATTGTGTTCATATAGTTCTTGGGTCTTAATAGAAACAGTATTTTATTTTATCTATAGTAATTTTAAATGGAATTTCTCTTTCTATCTCTTGCTGATGAGTTTTTTCAGTAATATATAGAAATGCTGATGGTATGTGTTTATTTTATATCTGTAACTTTGCTAAAGTTGTTAATTGTTTCCAGTAGATTTTTGAATGATTTTCTAGAATTCTCTACATATATCATCATATTTGTAAAGAGTGAAAGTTTTATTTTCTCGTTGCCTATTCTAATTCCTTTAATTTATTTTTCTTTTCTTATTGCTAAAGATAGCATTTCTAGTACAATGTTGAATAGTAGTGATAATGGGCACCCTTGTTTCACCCCTGATTTCACTGGGAATGTGTCCAGCTTCTCTCCATTACAAATAATGTTTGCTGTTGGATTTAGATAGATATTGCTTATTATTTTAAGGAAAGTTACCTTTATTCCTATGCTCTCTAGTGTTTTTAATAAGAATGGGTGCTGTATTTTATCAAAGGCTTTTTCTGCAACAATTGAGGTTATGGTATGATTTGTGTTGGTTTTATTATTGATATGGTTGATTATGGTAATAGGGTTCCTGACACAGCCCTGCTTTCCTGGTATAAATCCCACTTGGTCGTACTATATTATTCTGCTGATAAATTGCTATAATCTCTTTGCTAAAATTTTATTTAAAATTTGTGCATCAGTATTCATTAGAGAGATCTGTAATTTTCTTTTTGTTGTTTTGGCTCTTCTTGGTTTTGGTATCGGTATCAGTATCATGTTTGTGTCACAGAAAGAATTTAGCAGTACACCTTCTTTACCTATTTTTGAAGACTATTTACATAGTATTAGAACTAATTGTTCATTACCTATTTGGTGGAATTCATTTGTGAATCCATCTGGCCCTGGAGATATTTTTCTTAGAAAATTCAATACTGACTTGTTCAATTTCTTTTTCTAAACTGGGACTATTTAAGTAATTTATTTCCTCTTTTTTTAACCTAAGTAATTTATATTTTTCAAATATTCATCCATTTCAGTTAGATTATCAGATTTGATGCCTTACATTTGGAAAAATAACTCCTAATTATTGCTCTAACTTCTTTGTCATTGGTGGTAAGTCCACCATTTTCATTTTTGATGCTGGTGATTTGGTATTTTTTTTTTCTTTCCTTTCTCTAATCAAATTAACCAGGTGTTTATTTTATAGTTTTTCTTTGCAGAAAATCAATTCTTATTTTTCTTCATTTGTTCAACAGTTTTATTAGTTTCAATTTTATTTATCTTTCTTTTGAGTTTAAGAATTTCTAATTTGGTATTTAATTAGAGCATTTTAATATGTTTTTTTCCCTAACTTTTTTAGATGCCCAATTCATTGATCTCCTCTTTCTCTATTTAATTCATATAGCTATTTAGAAATATAAAATTTCCCCTAATAACTGCTTTGGCTGCATCCCATAGGTTTTGGTATGTTGTCTTATTATTGTCATTCTCTTGGATGAAATTATGGATTGTTTCTGTTGTTTGATGTACTCAGTTTTTAGAATTAGATTATTTAATTTCCAATTGGTGTTTATTTTTCCCCGGCCTGTTATTGAATGTAATTTTTATTGTGTTGTGGTCTGAAAAGGAGTCATTTAATGTGAAGTATGGACTAGTTCCTTGGAGGGCCTCAGGGTCATCCAGAATCAGGATAAATTAAAGTCCTTGGTCTTTAGGGGGAGAAGAGTAGGAAGCAGGCAAACTGCCACAAGGCTTGCCAATGATGTATCCTGGATTCTCTAGTCCAAAATCACCAACCTCTCTCCTCCTCATTCTGCCGCAAAGTGACTCTCTCGCCCCTCTCTTACCCGCCCTCAAATCCTGTCTAAAATTATGAGGAAAATCTGCAGCTTTGAGATTTAGCTTTAAGCCCAGGGGCATCTTGTGTTTGCAGGAGGTAGCTTTACCTGCTCTGTTCTGGAAACAGGCTGGTTTCCCAGAGTTTGACTTCTGAGCTAGGACTAGAAGCTTCCCCACTGATTTGCTCTCCTCTACTTAGCCAGAACCGAGGGTCTTAGTTGCTGATTTTCTGTGATTTAAGACCCTCTCATTGGGTTTCCCAGAGTCTATTTGACCTGGACTGAACACTCTTTTCATCCCAGTGAGATTGACCTTTCTTGGAATTTTTTCAGTCTATCTTGAATTGTAGATTGGTTTCATTCCATCAGACTCTGTTCAGAGGCTTGTTTTCACATGTTTTTTGAGGAAAACTCGGGGAGCTCAAGCAGCTGCCTGACTTTGCCATCTTGGCTCTACACCCAGAAGTCATTTTTCCTTCATTCTTAAAGAGAATAATCTTCTCAGGGAGATTATGCTATGACAAGCAAGTGAATTGGATTTAAATAAGGAAGGACCATCACTTGCCTCACTTTCTCTTCCATAGCCATGTGCGGTCCAGTGGCTGATGTAAATCAAATGATTGGAGATGGCCTTGGGTTAAATGGGAGACCTTTGCTTTTTAAAGAATTTATTGAGACAGTGGAGTAAAGTCAGACTTATGCTGCAGGGGGAAAAAAATCACCTTGGCAGATAAGTGAAATATGGATTGGAAAGGGAACATTTTGAAGCAGAAGGACCAATTTGAAAGCTTTTTTCTTTTTAATAGTATATGAGTGACACAATGAGAGATTAAACTAAGATAATGATTGTGTGTATGGAGAGAAAATACCATACCAAATGGATGTTATGAAACCAAAAACAATAAGATTTAGTGGTTATATTGGCTGAGTTAGCAGAAAGATTACAGAATTACACTGAATTGTGATTTCAGTCTGTTTGAGTCTGAGATGTCTGTTTGAGTGAGGGGAGAGTGGTATACCTGAGAATAATAGGGAAATTGGTGGGGGGGGGGGAGTCTGTGAGTGGCAGTGAAGCTATATAAAGGTAACGATTTTTGTTTGTGGCATATTGAGTTTGAGAAGTCTACAAGGCTTTCATTTCAATTTCCTGTGGAACTTTATAGCTCACCACTGATTTCAGGGAAGATTTAGGTTAGCATTTCTGACAGATAATGAGGATACCTTAGATAAAATTAAGCATTTCCATTAACAAGTTCTTTTCAACCTCTTATTCTATGATTTTTTTTTTTACAGTAAACATCCCATCTTTTCACCAATAGTTTTGTTGGTTTGTTTATCTTTTAGTTTCCCTACTCATTTTAGTTTTCTTGCTTCTTTCTGAGTGTATTGTACCTTTCTTCATTCTTTATCACACTGGTTTACTCATTTTACAAATCATTATCTGTTCTAATACTGAATTGTAGTTGTGTTAATTTAAAGGAATATGTTGTTTTCTCCCAGGATTATTTGTATTTTAAATTTCACCTAAAATTGAGTAGCCTAAGACTGTGTTCCTTATGTGTGTGATTTAAGCAGTTATCAGGCAAAAAGAGAAGGGTTGTTTTGTTGTTGTTTTTTTTTGGGGGGGGGGAAGGCTATAAAGAATTTTTCTTCAAGTCCCTAGAATCACAGAATCACAGAAGTGGGGTAACCTGCCATTTTCCAATTATTAAGCCACCAGACTTGTGCAATTACAGGAAGGGAAAACATCTTTTATAACTTTTTTCTTAATTACATTTTATCTTTTAACTAACTTTTTTTTTCTTTTCCTTCACTCTCCCACCTCTTTGGAAAAGAAAAAATAGAATAACAAATTCTTTGCAAAATAATATGCACAATAAAAGTCAAGCAAAACATTTGTAAAGTGAGCCTTATTAATTTAACTCAGCATAAGGGTTAACTTGGGAAAGCTAAATCATAGAATAATTAGGCGTGCTAGCTGTGGACCTAGGAGGACCTGAGGACAAATGCAACCTCAGATCTCTACTACCTGTGTGACCCTGGGCAAGTCACTAAAGCCTATTTCTCTCCTTATATGTAAAATGAAGTGAGAGGGGGAACTGACAAACCATCCCAGTATCCTTGCTAAGCAAACCCCACTTGCAGTCGTGAAGTGTTAGACATAACTGAACAATTGAGATCACTTTCAGAGTTTGAGGATGCCTGTCAATTAGAAAAAAGCTGAACAAACTGTGGTATATGAATTTAATGGAAATACGATTATGCTCTAAGAAATGAGCAAATAGATGATTTCAAAGAAACATGGAAAGATTTATGAAGAATGAAGTAACAGACCAGAACAACAGTTCTATAACATCAATATTAAGAAAATGAACAGTTTTGAAGATTTGTATAAATAAAATGATGAGGATAAAATGAACAGAAGCAGAACAATTTATATAGTAACAACACTACAAAAACAACTTTGAAAGCTATAAAAACTATGATGAATTCAGTGATCATACATAACTCCAGAAGATCTCTTATTTTGTTTTCTTTTCCACTTTCCATTTTGCATGTTTACACATTTCTCAAAGCCCAGTTCAAAATATGACACTCTATGAAACCTACCCTAATTATCTCAATGAATGACCTTCCTCTTCAAGTGGCATTTTGTTTGGATTTGTCTAATTCAATTAAATGAAATTGTGTATTTTAGCTATGGATTTATGTTTTAATTCTCCATAAAGTTCCATGATTGCAGGGTTGATGATTTATATTATATACGAATTTTATTCAGTGTCTAACATAGTATTCTCCACACTAAGTTAACTCCATAAAATATGTATAGATTCTAATTGCTCCCAGGGAATACTTATATTCCAGGTTTCAGAACTACAGGTGAGTATTACTAAGCTTATAGCTGGGAGAATATAGTATCTAGCAAACCCAGCACTAGGGGCATAGCTAATGATGAGAGGATAAAAAAATGAAATTAGGAACAGTATAATAGAATGTGGATTGGCCATAATGGCAGTGGTAAGAACTGATAAGTTTGCACCTTCAAGAACCCACTTTTTAAAATTTCATTTTAAATAGAGTATATTTTTCATTGAGGGCTCAGGGTCATCTTCCTTGACCTAAGTCATTGTATTATACTGTGAAATTATGCCTCTTAGTAACTAAGTAACTAACTATTCAAATATTACTATAAATGACCACAAATTTACTTTATACATATGGGAAAGGAACTAAAGATACTTTCCACTGTCCTTTGAGTAAAATAAAGTGCTTGGACCTTATAGCAACTCTTTCCATGGCCTTTTAAATCCAGATTCACAGCTGTCTTTTGAAGGACCAAAGTTGTTGAAAATCTAACTTCCAGATAATGAGAATGCTCCTATACCATTTTATGAGCCTTTATCTTTAACTGGATTGCTTTTTTTTTTCTTACTCAGATAGAAATTTAAGACTAGTGAGAAATACTCTTTAAAATTTCATTGTTATATTTCATTATTAGCTACTTCTTAGTCACTGTATTGAAATTTGTTCTACTGTTGGGATTTTTTGTTATTTTTTTCTGACTGATAAAACTTCATCCAGTCAGCAGCTAAGAATTCATGGTATGTGAACATTTCTATAACCTCTGTCAAACAGGGCTGCATATGTGCTAATAGGAATTGAGCTTTGACAAAGTAATATTCTAATTTAAATGCCTAGTCAGTGACTAATTAATTAAAAACCTGGGATCTGAATGGACCATATACTTAAAGTTTCAAGAAAAAATAATCAGAAAATGAATACTGAACATAAAAATGAAGAATACTTTTATTAACTAATTAGAATGATAATACCTTACTCTTGGTTTCTCTATTTCTGTTTATTAGAACATATAAACTTTATAAAATACTGATATGCTAGAGTTCCATCTTCAAGTCTAGTAATAATAATAATAACCTGATATTTAAATAGTTCTTACTATGTGCCAAGCGCTGTGTTAAGTATTTTGCCATTATCTCACATGATTCTCATGACAACTCTGGGAGGTGCAAGCTGTTATTATCCCCATTTTTATAAAAGAGGAAACTGAGACAAACAGAAGTTGATTTACACAGGGTCAAATAGAGAGTAAGAGTTTGTGGCCATATTCTAAATAAGATCTTCCTGACTCCAAGCTCAGGGTTCTACTAAACCACATAAATTGTCCTAAATATACAATCTGTCACAAATATTTCCAAAGGGGTAGGAGTAGACTGATTTAACTAGAACAGAGGAAAGTATGTTGCTCTCTATCTTCAACAAGTTAGAAAAATAAGATGACAAGGACAAGAAGTTAAGTTTGAAGATGATTTAATTTTTATCCTGTCTTTTGAAAAGATTAAATGAAAGTCAATTAACCAAGCCTTCTGTTTAATTTCATATTAGCTGTCCATCCCTCATTTCTGAAGATTTCCATAAGTACTAGTACAGTCCACAAATTGAAGTCTCTATCAGATAGTCCTAATGAAGCCCAAACTAGTGGAATTGCATACATATTAATCCATCTATGAACCTGCTTTGGTGCTGGAATCAATCTAGAATAGAAATATGGTTTGGTGGAAAGATCACAGAGGCTGCCAGGTAGTGCAGTGAAAGGGTGTTATTCTTGGAATCAAGAAGATTTGAGCATCTTGCCGCAGATACTTACTAGCTGATTTGACTAAGAAATCTACTTAACCATTCTTAACTTCTGTTTCCTCATAAATAATATAATAGTATCTACTCTTAAGGGTTGCTGTAAGGATAAAATGAGATAATAAAAAGCACTTTTTAAACTTTAATGAGATAGATAAATGAATTCAAGCTATTTGGAGTCAAAAGCATAAGGTTTTAATTTCATCTCTACTTACTGTCTGAGCGACCCTAAGCAAGTAATTTCCGTATTTAAGCATTTCCATATCTAGTGCCTGCTACATTGTTTTGAATAAAACTGGTGTGAAATAAATGCTTGTTGTATAATTTATAAAATTAGAAGCTTGGACTAAATAACCTAGTGGCTCCCTTTTGTCTATAAATTCATTATCCAATAAGTGACTGCAAAATGGAGAAGACTTAGTCCATATTGATTTCATTATCTTCCATGATTCAACAATATATTCCCTAGATTAAACCAAGTAGGATCATTGTTTTCTAGAGCATTTTTCTAATGCATTTCCTACCCTTGTCAACCACAAGGATGTGTATGATTAGAGATCCTTTGAATAGATATAAAATTATTAGTTTACCATTGAGTCATACTATATTAGTACCACCATACTATTTTATTCTCTTCCTTTTACAGTATCTTCAATCTTTTCCTTTTACCTGCCATCTTTCTGTCTGCCTATAAACAGGCTCAGCTCTCCTTAATCATAAACAATCCTTTCAGTAGTAGTTCTTTTCAGCCCAGCCAATATCTCATCTCTCATTTCTGAGGGGAAAAATTGTGTTGATAGTGAACTTGAGTCCTTAGCAACAAAATTTTAGCTCTTGGAGAAACTTCTTAGATGATCTAATTCAACCCCCTCATTTATAAGTGAAGAAACCAAGACCCAAGGGAAATGAATAGATGATGTCTAAACTGGGATTTTAAATCAGGTTATCTGACTCAAAGACTAGTTTTATTATTCTCATTTTTTTTTCAAACAGCAAAGCTTTATTTTTTCTCTTTGTCACCCCTAACCTGAAAAAAAAAACCAAAAATAAAATCCTTGTAACAAATATTTATAGTAATGCAAAACAAGTTCCTACATTAAATCACATCCCTATATATATATATATCTTATTTTGCATACCTGTTTCTGAGTATGAATAGCACTCTTCATGATGCTATTTCTTCTGAACTCATGATTGTTCATAAAGTTGATCAGTGATCTTAAATCTTTCAGAGATTTTTTTAACAGTATTATTATTATCACATTATACATTGTTACGGTTTGGCTCATTTCTGTACCAAAATCTACATTTCCTACCCACTTCTTACATCTTACTCTCATCTCTTTCCCTCAAACATAATCTATCATCTAGAGTCATTGACCTAAAAGACATGCCATCTCTCAACTCAGGCACTTTTTCTACCTGCCACCTCTCCTTCCCGTCTCAACTCCCATCTGGGATTCTCTGTCTCCTGGCCTCCCAGACTTCCTTTCATAGCTAAATTCCTACCTTTTATAAGAACCATTTTCCACTCCCCTTCTTCCTTCTATTAATTATTTTTAATTTATTATGTGTGTAGGTGTTATATATAAGGATGTGTATGTGTATAATTATGTTTACCTATTTATATATTATGCCTTCCATTAGACCATGAGCTCCTTGAGAAGAGGAATTTTGTCTTTCCTTATCTATGTCTCCTAGAGCTTAAAATAGTGTCTAGCATATAAAGTAATTCAATTAATAAATTAATTATTTGAGTAAAGGCCAGACACTTCTTAATTGTAGAAAAAACAGAACTGGAATTTAAGCACAGATTCTCTAATTCCAATTGGAATACTTTCCACAATTCAATGCTATAGCATTTGACTTAGATGGTCACAACTATCCAGTTAATGCTATAGCATTTGACTTAGATGGTCACAACTATCCATTGCTTACCTTTTCCTTTAGCTTTACAGATGTTCTCTCTTTGTTCTCCACCAACATGTCTCTAAACATTTTTTTTTTTATTTTCCTGATTCCTCACTCTTACCTCTTGCTGTGGGTTTTCCCCAACAGTATATACTTAACCTTCATCTCTCTATATCATAATCTCTAGAAATTCTCAGTGACATTCTCATTAACATCTATCTCAATAAAAATGATTTCCAGATCTTTCTCTTAAATCCTAACCTCTTTTCTGAAATCTAAATCCAAATATTCATTTCTTTGTAGGACTTCTCTAATTGCATGTCTCAGTAGTAGGTATTTCATTTTAAACATGTTTAGAATGAAGTTTAATCATTTTTACACTAGACTTTATTGCTTATAACTGTGATCCACCATCTTCACTATCTCTGGTGTTTAAAAAAAAGTGGCGTATACTTGAATCTTTCTCCCTCACTTTTTGCAATTCTACCTTCTTCTCATGTCTTATAATCTCTCCTTTCTATCCCCACTATTGCCAGCAAAAAATAAGGTAACAGCTCTATTGATCTGGACTACCAAGATGTTTTGTTCATTCTAATTATCATGCAATTACTGTAATGATTATTTTTTTTGGATTAATCTGATCATGTTACTCTTATAATCATAAATCTTCGTTGATTTCTTTTTGTCTGCCTAGTAAAATTCAAGTTCATCTGCTTGACATTGATAGATTATAATCTGGTGCCACCCTTTCTTTCCAACTTCTCAAAAAATATTTATCCATATATTCTATTTTACAGCCAAATGTAACTATTGTCAACATTCTAAAATATTTTCTATACTCCTATCTTCCTGGTCTTTATTTTCAATTTTCCACGTACCTGGGGATATCTTCCCTCAACTTCTTTGCCTCTTGAAGTCCTGCCCATCTTACATAGTATAACTCAAATGCTACTATCCCCAATAAATACTTCCTCTTCAGAATGAATGTAGTTTATCTCCACCAATGTACTTAATGTGTAATCGTCTATTATTGTTATTTTCCATGTAGCTATTTTGTTTTCCAACTCTTTAAATAATATTTTGCACATAGTCAATATGTAAGAAGTATTCTAATAAATGCTCAAAAGCAGTATAGAAGTTCTGGTGCTATCTCCCTTGTATTGTTTACCCAACCAGGAAATTAATAGATAGAATATTGTGATATGGAATGCTATTACATTTTCATATTGATCAAATAGCATATTTGATTCCTTGTGTTGTGAGTGAATCAACTTCATTGCTCAGAGTTTTTAATCTCAAAGACAATAATAATAAACTTTTTACATTCCCTCTTATAAGTAAGAATAATGGTATTGAAGTATTCAGATGTTTGGCTACGGCTATATACGTTGAGAGAGAAAAAGTCTTACTAGTATCTTATCACAGTTATTTAATCTTTTGTAGAAAATGCCATTAGATCTGGGAACAAGACAATTTTTCATTCCTTTGACTGTGGGACTGACTTTAAGAAAGGACAATGCCCTATTGTCAAAACTAGGGTACTATTTCTGTTATCCAGGGCCTCTTCAGCCTTTGATTGAATTATGTTCTATATAACCAAGGATTTGGGTGTCCTATTCCTCAACACACTTCTTTCCTGACTTTATTAGGCAGCTTAGTAAAAAATTGTCTTGGTACTCACTTCCTGTGAGACACCTAGCAAGATTTCTGTGGTGCATTTCTCAATGACTGATTGATTTTAGTGTCATTCTCATTAAACTAGCCTGGGGGGTGCCATCTCAAGGTACCAGCTTCCTACTTGCAAACTAAGTGACTTCCTACTGCAAAAGCTTCAGATTAAAGTTATTCAGGGGGCTGCTTTACAATGCATTGATTTTGTCTCTATTGAAAGTTTGAGGCATAAAAAGGAGATAATTTATTCAGCTTTATGCCTTATATATTGCCCCTCCTCATCTGCCTCAGTGTTACAGTGCATAGCTGCAGCTAAACCATATGTTCTTCCCTTAAACATACCAAATAAAAGAACCTATGGCTTTCAACATTTACTAACTTGTCTAATTTGTCACAAATTCTTTTTGGTCACAGTAATGGACCTAAATTTATGTACACTGTTCAATATTTATAAGTGATCTTAATCCCTCTTTTTGTAGATGAGAGTAGGAAGAATCACCAGAAATGTGACAATCCCGGCTATCATCTTGCAGCCCTCAAAATTACACAATGAAGTTCTGCTTTCAATAATAAGAATCCAAATGGGCTTCTTGGGGGGTAGGGTGGTCATGTGGAAGAGGCTATAGAATCTATGACTACTTCAATGTTTCTGTGAAAGGGGGCTCCCCAGGAGATCTAGAAAGACAAGTTACTCTTTAGTAATATAACTGGAAATGCTTGTGCTACTCTGGTTTTGGAATTAGAAAACACTGAGCAACTGCAAAAAGTCACCTACAAAAGATATCAAAACACCTTTAACAATCTTATTTTTCAATCTAAGCCATGGTCTCCTTAAGTTTACAAACTAGTTAATCTTACCACTGAACAATGAGGAGTCAGAGCTGAAAATTGTGAAAAGCAACAAGATTTTATTGGGGACCTTCAGGAGGAATAGGATTCATTTGATTTTCCCAACTTTTTGTGTTGGCAGTTTAGGCACCATGGGTGTACTGTACCAGGAGCAAAGTGCTATCTATTCAATCTTTAGACCACTCTTCTATATCAGTATCAAAACTTATTTATTTAAAAAAAAAACACTTTGAATTAAATAAAACCATTCAATAAGCATTTTACTCTATGGCAGATAGTTTTAAGTGGGAATTTAAGCATAAAACTGAAATGATCCCTGCCCCCAAGGAGTTTACATTCCACAAGAGGAAGAAAAATGTGCATAAATTAATGTAAGATATACAAAGTAAATGCAAAGTAGAGTTGATTGGGATGCATTTGGCTATTCTGTTGCTGCCAAATAGTGACAGCTACAAAATTAAAAGAGTTCTTTCTTCTTGTCAAACATTCATTTAATTAAAATCACCAAATATATAATACACACAGGCACATACATGCATATAAAATCATCATTTAAAATAATAAAATAAAATAAATAGTATATTTATAGTGTTTTAAAGTTTGCAAAGAACTTTATATTCTCTCTTTCCCTAAATAGCTTAAACACTATTGAGAAGTAGGAGTGGGAAGTAAATAAAATAAAGAGACCAATGTTATAAGGTAGACTAGAAGCATGAGTGGTATGTGGAAATGAAAGAATTACTTGATTGAGAGAAGGGGATTTGGGCCATATAGATGGAGCCACGCTCATTGGTGGGGCAATTGTGATGTTTTTTTGTTTTGTTTTGTTTGTAGGAAGGTATTATATACACATCAACAGTTGCCAAATGAATTATCCCTCGGCTGATGGTGGAAGGAGTCAATGAGAAAGATCAGTATCAAAATCAATTTCAGTGATCAGTATTAGTGATCAGGATCAGGATCAGGATCAGGATCAGTATCAGTGTCAGTGTCAGTGTCAGTGCCAAACAGAGGGAGGTATTGTGTGACCATGGGAAGTATACACAGGGGAGAAGTATAACATCAGTATATCCTAGATAAACACAAGTCAAATCAAATCATCCATTTATATGCACCTACCATGTGCCAGGAAGTCTGCTAAGCTTGGGGGATATAAAGAAAGGCAAAAAAGAAAAAAATCATTTTCTTAAACAATTTATAGTCTAATGGTGGAACTAAGGGGAAAATATGAGCAAAGAGGTATGTACAAGCAAGAGAGAATAAAATAGGAAATAAAGAAAGAAGGCACTGGAATTCAAGGGAATTAAGAAAAGTATCTTTCAGAAAGTGGGATTTTTGAATGTTTGAAGAAATCTAAGAGATACAAATGTTAAAGGAGAGCACTGCAGGTATGGGATATAGCTAATGATAAAGCCCAGAATTGTGATGAGGCAATGTTTTATGTGAGGAACAGAAAAGAGAGCCATTGTCACTTTTCATAGAGTAGTTGTTAAAGGAATAAGGTATAAGATAGAAAACTATATAGTTCATTAGAGCATCAATAGCAATGATGGGGTTATCCTTATTGAAAGATGTCTCACAAACTTCATGAAAGTTGGGCAAACCATCAGGAGAGTCTTTAGGAGAAGGGTTATAGAAAGAGACACACTAAGATTTTTGAGAGATAGATGACTGATTGCTCAACTTTGTATTCTCATAGTAGTCTTTTTCTTTAAAATTTACCATAGCTGTTTATACCCAAATCTCCAGATTTATTTTGCCTTGTTTTACCCATACATGAGTTGTCTGGAATTACAATTTCCTGTCTAACTACAAAAAGCTATTTCTCTCTCTACCCAAAGAGTAACTTGTGGAGATAAATGAGCCGTCTTTCTCATACTTGAGGGAAAGAAATTCTTTGGAGCTAATAGGGAGAAATATCTGGTAAAACAGTATGAAATTGCACTTTGTGGACTCTGAAAGAGGAATACACTGAGCATGCTCAAGTACTAAAAACAATGATACTATAAGTGTGCTAAACCTGTGAATAGCTAAAGTTAATCCTATTAACTTGTAACAGTTTCAGATCTATCAGTGAAGATCAACCCTCAAACACTACATTTTGTGCCTTATTTTCCACAACTCCTACCACTACCCTCATGGGTTAACTTATTTGGCTTTATAGGCTAAAAATATGAAGTCAGAAGGTAGTTAAATAGTCTCCAGAATAGATAAATTGAAATGAGATCCTTGCAGGCTAGTTCTACTTCATTGCATGAGCACAGAAAGGTTAGGTGTGTTGCCCAAGGCATTTTTTGCTTTATGATTGAAAATGGGATCACAAAGGCCCTACTGAGAAGTTATGAGCATGTTATTATTGTTCAATAATTTCAGTTATATCCAACTCTTTGTGACCCCATTTGGGGTTTTCTTGGCAAAGATTCTAGAGTGACATGCCATTTCCTTCTCTAGCTCATTGTCTCTCATATTTCTTTTTGAGCTTACTGGTTATACTTAGTTGCTTAAAAAGAAAAAAAAAAAGAAAAGAAAAGATAAAGACCATCATTGCCAACTAGTTTTGCCTCTATTTTAAAAAATGACTGCATATTATTAAGATATAATATAAAAATAATGGGACTTGACCTGGGTTCAAGTCTTGTCTCTGTGACACTCACTGACTGTATGACCTTGGACCCCTATTCAACCTCTCCAAGTGTTCATTATTTCATCTATAAAATCTGACTAATAATATGTACACTACCTCTTTCACAAGATCATAGAAAAATATATTGGTAGTCATCATTCATGTTTCATTACTGTTTCCATTATGGAGCTATAGAAAGATGAACTGTTCTTTTTTGCTGGCATTATATTAGCTATTGGGGGATCTGTGATCCACTATGATTTCATTCCATTGGCACAAACTAAACTTCTTAGTGACTTAGATTGCCTTAGAGACTTTGTATGATTGAAAAATGTATCAGCCAAGTGAGAATGAATATAGTCTGAGGAAGAAGAGAATAGTCTGCATTTATATAGTGCTTTAGAATTTGTGAAGCCCTTTATATATGTTATCTCATTTGATCCTCTCAGAAACTTTGTGATATAGATGCTTTTTATTATCCCCACTAAACAGATTAGGAAACTGAGGCTGAGAAAAGGTGATTTCCTTAAGGTCACAAAGCTATTGTCTGTAGCCAGTTTTGAATATAGATCATCCTGTATTTGTTATACCACCTAGCTGCCTTCAAACAACAAATTAAAATCCATTACCAGGCCTTTATGTAAATCCTGTCTAGTTTGGTAGAATCTATGAGAACTCATAATCCACTGACCTTGTATTTGAAAAAACAGGTGTATGTCCATAGCAAAGTAAGGTCGCAGAAGAGATTTTTGGTAGCAGGATTATAATTGGCATTATGATCATTTTGTATCAATCTGTTGTCAGACCTGATTCCATCTGAAGAATTGCCAATAAAAAGGTCCTTCTGTCAATGTAGATCTTTTAATTTTAGAGAATTGAGTAGGTCCCTGAGAGGTTAAGTCACTTGTCTAAAGTCACACAGCCGATTTTCAGAAGCACTATATCATACTTCTTACAATGAGTCTCTTATTGATATATATGTTTTAATATCATCAGTATAATATGAAATGTAAAGCCCTTCAAAATCTAACTACAGAATAGCTTTCCAATCTTGAGTTTATATTACTATCCATTAGACATTCTGTATCCTAGACAAAACGGGTTGCTTGCTATTTTTCAAACTCGGCATTCTATTTCCCCTACTCTGTAACTTGGCACAGGCTAGCCTTCATCATGGAAAGTAAATCCTCTTTATAAGGTTCTATTCATGTGTTAGCAGTTATAAGAAGACTTTCCTACTTCTATTTTGTAATTAATGCTGCTTTCTTCCTCATTATTTTGTATTTTTTACTGTTCGTATATTGTTTCTCATATAAGCTTCCTGAGGGTCAGAAATGTTTATCTTATTGCTTTTTATGCCCAGTATTTAATAGGGTAATTTGAGTATAGCAGATACTTAATATATTTTATTGAATTTAATAATAGTAATAACAATAATAAAAAAACAGACGTTAATGGCAAGCTGTGTTCTGTAGCCCCTTTACTCAATAACTTTTGCCCAAACATTCTGAAAGTATTCAGGAAGTATTAATTACTAATGCCAATGTGCAGTGGATATAATTGCAAAATGGTGAACCCCTACATTCTTTAAATTTATATTTGTATTCTTGGAGATCCAGAAGCCTGTCTCAGTTTAATGGGCTCCTACCCACTACCCCCCATTCCTTTTTTGTTTGTTTCTTTTTTTCTTGGCTAAGGAAAGGAGGTAGCTCACTCTGAGAGACCATCATACTGAAGAACTCTGATTTATTACTTTATGTATGTAAATCTCCAAACAGCACCCCTTCCATGTAGAATTGAAATGCAACATGGATAGTGAGTGCTGAGCACTATTTCTAAGAATGACTTTAGAAGCAAATGAATTGTACCATTATCAAACTTCAGCCCTCCATTATTTGCCCCCAGCTCCCATGGCAGATTTAAATAGTACATATACACACAAACCTCTAGCAAATCTTTTAAAAGGCAATTAAGGTTGAAAGAGTGTTATACTTGAAAAGGGAAATGGGAAAATAAAGTCTATAGGGAAAAACATGGTGAATTTGAAATGATACTCAAAAATGGTTATGGATGCCCAGGGGGGACCTTGTGATGTGATGTTGGTTATTTGTTCCATTTATGTTCTTATAGTGTATGCTCCCTTGATTTTTAAGGTAGGCTTTTCCTGGAGCAGTTTGGCAGCAAAGAGAGGAGGGAGGGAATGGGAGAAGGACAAGGAGAGGAAAAGGGAGAAGGTGAGGGAGAGAGAGGGAATACTTATGTTGAAGACATACAAGCTTTTGTTTCTTTTACTGATGCCCAGTGCAAAGCAAGTCCAACCCTCTCTTTCCCCCCTTGCAGTGAAGAAGGGATCCTTTCAAAAACCAAATTACTTATCTGTATCGAGTGCTGCATTTTAAATTCAAATTCTGACTCTGAATGTCTAAGGCCAAATTATTTAATTTCTTCAGACTCAGTTTCTTCATCTACAAAAATCAGAAGACTAAATTACATGACATCTGAAGTTCCTTCTAGCTACAAATCTAATTCATAGGTTATATTCTAGGGAGGTCAATTTGTGGTCTACTGCTATCAGCTCATTATTGAATAAAGCTCCCAAGCTGAGAGCTAAATACCCCTATTTTTGAAATGACTCCTTTGGGCAACATTTTAGGGATGTGATGTCAGGAAGCATCGTCTGTTCTTGCTGTTGTTCTCTTTTATCTTGAAGTAAATGAGACAAAGGACCTACTCTCAGCAGAAAGATGATGTGCTTCTAAAAGTCTATGTAGTCTAAATATCCCTATGATCCTTTATATTGTATTACTTGCCTATGGCCAAGAAATATGAACTTTGAGGATTCTTAGAAAGACTACTGTTCTTCCACAAATAGTTATTAAATGACTATGTTCAAGGCTTGATGCTAAACATTCACCAATATAGTCTGTGGGAACTCAGACTTTCCCCTTCAAAAACAGGTAACAACTTAGTTTAAAGTTTGATGCTTATATTACAGAGTTGATTAACTATATTAATTTCTCAAATTTGGGATATATTAGATGTCATTGTAAAATTCCTTTTTATGTGAAGTCAACTTTGTAGAACACTTAGATACACCTCTTGGCTAAAACTTATTTGATAATTTATGATGTCTCCAAGCTTAGACATTTTCAGTGAAACTGTATCATTACATTCAATAGAAATCAAAAGAAGTGCTTTTAAAATCAACATAAGTTAGAGGATAAAGAAGAAAACCAAAGTAAATGATTGTAACATATACACTGGGTAAAGTAATTCAAATATACCAGCTCTTATTCAAGCTGAGGAAAAGTAATGATTCTCTGTTACCGTAAGCAAAGATGTGGTTTTCAGTTTCTTCAAAAGATTCACTTTAAAAGTAATAGCTTTATACCCCAAATGTATCAGAATCAGGGAAAGAGACCCATCTATATATACAAAAATATTAATGGTAATGATGAAGCACCAGGCTCTGAGAGAGAGGTTTGGAATGTGAAAAACCTTCAAAGGCTTCTCATATCCAAAATGTGTACTTTATTTCATGCTGGACACACAAGCAGATTCTGATAATCTAGTTGCTGGTTGTGAGTAAAAGGATACCATTTAAAAGTCAAAAGCAAAGGAGACAGGAAGTAAGGACAGGGTCTAGAAAATTAGGTAGGATTTAGGGAAGTCCTAGCCCAAATAAATTTGCATGGGCATTATGTCTGTATCAGCATTTATGTGATGGGAATTCAGAAAAAGAGATTTGCTAATATAGGATAATGAGGGTGCTTTCATCACAAAGTTTACTTATAGAGCAAGAGTATCTCAAGTACATCTGCTCAGGGGAAGGAAGGGTTCTTTACTTGCAGGATCCTTTTAGATTTGGTAGGTTGGCAAGCTTTGGTCATGATGACAAGATAAAACAGTACCAGGAATGTGGTCTTCCTTTGTGTGGAATAAGGTTGACAGTGTAAATAGAGACAATGAAGAATTGGTTTTCATCATTCCCAAGGACTGTACCACATCAACAATATGGTTTTTGTTTTGTTTTGTTTTGCTTTTTTTGTAGCAAAGAATTGGAAACAAAATGGATGACAACTGATTTGTTATGATTGATATGTAAATGTAACAAACAATGGCTTATGGATGTCATAATTGAAATGATAAAATATAGAGAAACTTAGAAAGAGTTGTATAAACTAAGGTGAAGTAAAAACCAAAAGAATAATTTATACCATCACTATACTATTGGAAAAGAAAGCAACTTTGAAAGAATCTTTGCAGAAAGGAAATAGAATATATGGGTAAATTATAATATACATTTTCAGCCTGGACCAATATATGAATGTGTTTTGCTTAATTGTACATATTTGTTATAAGGGAGAGCTATTATTGTTTGGGGAAAAGTTGTATCAGGGAATTGTGAAGAGAACAATAAAAACACACAAAAAAAAAAAAAAAAGAAAAGAAAAGTGACTAAAATGTAGAGAAAGGAGAAGGAAATTTCAAAGGAGACAAACATAGCAGTATAGGCATTATCATCTAAAATTTAATATGTACTTTTTAAACATTTGTACATAATAGAGTTTTAAATATGCTGTTTAGAATCTATTAGAAAATTATACAAGCACTGAAACACGAAGTATAATTGATGCAGTTTGAGTAGTCTAGATCCCTGGTGGTCTAGTGATTAGGATTCGGCTATCTCAACACCGGGGCCTGGGTTTGATTCCCAGTCAGGGAACCATAAATATGATGCTGTTCTAGTGGTGTTCTAGATTCCTGGTGGTCTAGAGGTTAGTGGCCATAGGAGAGTTGTTAAGAATACCCTTTAAATTGGCCACAGGTTTTAGGAGTAAAGAATTCACTCATTCCCGAATTATTAATTGCAAAATGAAAGTTTATTGTTGGATAGAAACCAGTTTACCAAGACACTGACTTCTATAGTGGCTGATCTATGGGAAAATGGATTTTTGCACTGAGAATCATGATAGCTGAGTGAGCTATCTAGGCCCATCTGCAAAAGACCTTCAATGAAGGAAGTTATTATATTGGATCTTAGTGGGGGCTGGAACAGCCCAAGCAAGTCAGACCCAATGGGGGCTGGGACAGCCCCGATCTCTTATTGGAATTAACAACACTTCAAAGTGGTGCTTTTTGACCAGGATTTCTAATTGAATCAAAAGCTCTGGCATCCTGGAAAGATAACTTATCTAGGGGGATATGCCTTCCCCAGGAGGAGCTGAGAACCTGAAAGGAATCACAGATCAACAGGAAATACAATTTCTTAAAGGGACCACAACTTGCTTCATAATCACTTGTTCAAAGTGAATATTAATTGTTCACAAAATAGTAAAAATTTTGGAACTGGAAGGATTCAAATCAAGTCACCAAGCATTTATTAAGCACCTACTTTGTGTCAGGCATTATACTAAGCAACAGGAATACAAAGACAGGGAAATGTTCCCTGCCATAAGGGAGTTCACAATCTAACAGAATTTAGTAATATGGCTGGTGTTTTATTTTGTTTTGTTTTTGCTCAAGTATTGTTTCGTTTTCTTTTTAACACTTTCTAATAAAGGCTTCATAGGGGGAAAAGGAATAGAAATATATTAAAAAATAATTTTCAAGTGAGAATAAAAAGCACCAATATAAAAATTCAAAAACAAAAAAATTACTTTCATAACCTTACTTATTAGTAATTAGCACATAAATTATATTTGTTTCCAATAGTGTACCTTAATATTTTTATTCCAGTTAACTTTTGGGTTACAGTCATCCCTCTGTTTTAACTATCATTTAACTATGTTGTAAGTGAAATGTTATTACTTAGAATGATTACCTAGTATTATGAAGATCAAGTATGGGTAATAAAAGCATTCAGAAGAGGGTAGAAATTGGTGTTCAAAAAGATTTATTTGTTCAGTAAACAATCACTATTAAAAGCAATTACTCTAAATCAGGTTTTAATACTGACAGTTATGTTAACCATTTTTCCACAATTTAATTCATCCATGTAAAAATGGACAAGTCACTTGCCTTCCTGGACTTATTTTTGAAATGAAGGAGTTAAATTTTCTTCAAGGTTTCTTCTAGCATGATCTTTTATCTTATTAATAATCTTAGCAAAGTTCAGTGATGTTATGCAGCTAGAATTAAGACAGTAATATGACTGACATGTAACCTTTACTCACCCAATCAGAGACTAATGCCTAAAATAGACAAATGACAATTACATATAATTTTTAAAATAAAATCTCTCATGCATTGTAGATTTTTATTCATTTCACATCTAAATATTTTGTTGCTAAAAAGTAGCAACACAATTGACATTTGATTTCATTTAACTTTTTGGTATTAGTGCTGCTAGGAAGTGAAATTACAAGTAACAGGAGAAACAATAGAACTCTAAATAATTAATAATCAGCTGCAAATAAGTTTGACTTTGTGCCTAAGTATAGAAATGAAAAATCAATTTTGGCAAAAATGGATATTCTGATAAATATTAGAACTCTAACTAAAGTTTTACAGAAAAACATATGGAAAAATTAATGCCAATCCTGCTAATTCTTAGGAAAGTTTAAGTAGTTATTACCATTTGTCTGTAATGTAGTGTGCAGAACATTTAGAAAAGAAAGAGTATAGGAGAAGCAGAGCCAAAATGCTAGAGCAAAAGCAGAAATTCACCAACCTCTTCCCCAAAATGCTCCAAATTCTTTTAAATAATTACTCTAAACAAATTTTAGAATGTCAGAACACCCCAAAAGGTGGACTAGAACATTTTCCAGGCAAAAAGAATTTAGAAGGTCAGCAGGAAACGTCTGTGACATAAGGGTGGGAGTCCAGCATACAGTCTCAGTGGAAGCCATGCCAGAATAGCCCTGGCCCCAATCCCAGGGCTAAGCATCAGCAAAGCAGAACTCTATTGATTTAGCATCATAAATTTTATAGCTTCAGTGGGGGCAGGAACATTCCTACCATCTCCAGAGCCAAAAAGAGAGCTTGTGGTCAGATTCCTTAGAAGGATTTCGAAAAACAGTTACACAAAACCCCTGAAGCTTGAGACAATGCACCCTCCACCCTGGAAACAGAGCCCTACTTTAACAAAGAGTTAAAAGCCAAATAATAGACTAGGAAAATGAGTAGAAAACAGATGTTTCTGACAATTGAAAGTTATCATTGTGACAAAGAAGATCAACACGCACATTCAGAAGATAACAATGTCAAAGTTCCTACATCTAAAAGCCTCTAAGAAAAATAAGAATTGGGTTCAGGACATGGAAGAGCTCAAAAGTCATTTTAATAATCAAGCAAGAGAGATAGAGAAAAATTAGGAAAAGAATTGAAAGTGGGGCAAAAGGAAATGTAAAAGGCTAATGAGAAGAGTACCTTAAAAAGCAAAATTGGCCAACTAGGAAAGGAAGTACAAAAGCTCACTAAGGAAAATAATTCCTTAAAAAATAGAATTGAGCAAATGGAAGCTAATGACTTCATGAGTGATCAAGATATAATAAAGCAAAATAAAAAAATAATAATCTCATTGGAAATATCTCGTTGGAAAAACAATTGACCTGGAAAGTAGATCCAGAAGAGAGAATTTTAAAATTATTGGTCTACCTGAAAGTTATGATCAAAAAGAAAGCATAGACGTCATCTTTCAAAAAATTATTAAGGAAAACTGCCCTGATATTCTAGAATCAGAGGGTAAAATAGAAATTGAAAAAATCCACTGATTACTTCCTGAAACAGATCCCAAAATGAAAACTCCCACATATATGATAGCCAAATCCCAGAATTTCCAGGTCATGGAGAAAATATTGCAAATCCAGAAATAGTTTAAATATGGTGGAGCCACAATCAGAATAACAAGATTTAGCAGCTTCTATATTAAAGGACTAGAGAGATTGGAATATGATATTCTGGAAAGCAATGGAGCTAGAATCATAACTGAGAATCACCTACCAAGCAAAACTGAGTATAATCCTTCAGAAGAAAAGAGAGTCATTTGATGAAATACAGGATTTTCAAATATTTGTGATGAAAAGACCAGAGCTGAATGGAAAATTTGATTTTCAAATACAGGACTCTGAAGAAACATAAGGAGGTAATCAGGAAAGTAATATCATAAGCAATTTAATAAGATTTATAAGGTTACATTCCTACTTGGGAGAATGATACTTGTAACTCATCAGAATTTTCTCATTATTTTAGCACTAAGAAGAAATATATATATATAGACAGAGGGCACAGGTATTAAGAAAAAAGAGCACAATCTATGTAGATACTGAGTGCCACACTATAATTCATCTGTTTAAAAAAAAAAAAACAAGGAAAAAAAAAAACATAAATGCCATTGTTGAATGCACAGACAATGTATTGGCACCAAGAGCACCAAAAAAGACAACCTCTATATCTCTTAGGTTCTTTCTATTGAGTAAGAAAATTATTCTTGAGTGCTATAAAAGAATTTAATTTATATTTCATTTTTCAAACTTGGCATTTCTCTGAAATATTATATTAATAAGTTAAAAATCATGATGAAGTTTTAGCTATTGGCAGCTATATTAAACAAATCTTTCTCTACAGCCATAAATTGAATCATTACAAAGGCTGTTTTATGGATTTCATCTTTTATGTATATGTGATCATATTACATAAAATATATCCCCCTACCCTGAGAACATTGAAGGTAAATCTAATTCTTCTGTTTTTTGAAGAAATTTTGAAGTATATGCCTGTATTACATAAAATTAAATCACCTCATTTTTAATACTATGATGCCACGAATTTAAGTAAAAGGTGATGGAGGCATGAATGATATTATTATATTTTTTTTACTATGTTACAAAATGCTTTGATCATCTTGGCTCCTAGAAAAATATCAGCATAGCTGTGTCAGGCATAACTTCCACCTGTAAAAGTTGAGGCAAATTTGAAAGATTACTAAGTTTGTTTTACAAAATCCAATTTTACAAAAAGAATTTAAGTTACTTCTCCAAACTAAGCTTTTCACACAGAGCAAAGTTAATACAATGCCAAGCATTTTATTCCAATTACCAAAACATACAGCAGTGTCAAAATGTTTCTAGGAAAGAAAACGAAATTCTGTCAGTGTATAGACTTGTACGTGAAGTTTATAATAAATTACCATTTTAAGTAGTGAGTTATAGCATTTTTGTTTCTGGTTTAATTTTCTATGTGCATATATTTTCAAAATGCTGAAACAAATCTAATCAAATTCCTTACTTTAGACAGGAAGCATTGAGGATACTTTCCAATAGGTTGGTGAACTTTTAAAGCTAAGCTGTTCTTTGACCTACTCTTTGAAAGAGTGTTAACATTTTTAAAGGATACCTTCTTCTCCTTTACTGAGTTGGAAGTTACCAAATTTCCTCTATGATTTTATAAATGCAAAAGGATATAGGGGATTTTCTGTAATGATAAAAATGCTAATAGAGTATTCACTATTTCCTCCTTACTCTCATTGTTTTGATGCCTTCTTAATATTTTTCAAAATTTTAAGACATTTTTCATGATAGGCCATTTTTGAGAACAAAAGTTCTTACAGGCATTTAATAAATGTTTATTGATAGATCAGGTGTGTTTACCCCTAACCTCAGAACTATATCATGAAATGTGGATAGTGTGGGAAGTCTAGAAAGAGGTTAAAATAAATCATCCTAATCCTGCCAGGATTCAGGCCTGAAGGAACTAATAAAGAGGAGGGAAAAGGTGTCTGCTAACATTTTTCCTTCACTCAGTAAGAGTTTGAGACAGTTGAAAAAAACAAATGACTGGAAACAAAATGAGTGCCCATCAGTTGGATATGACTGAACAAATTGTGACATATAAATGTAATGGAATGTTATTGTGCCATAAGAAATGATAAAAGAAACAGATTCAGAGAAACATGATAAGACTTCTATCAGTTAAAGCAGAGCAGAACCAGGAGAACAATTTATACAATGATTATAGTAATATAAAAGAAAATTGCTTTCAAAGACTTAAGAACTATGAGAAATGCAATCACCAGTAATGATTGTAAATGACTGATAATGAAGTTTCCTACCTACCTCTTGTCACAAAGATGATGGACTTGAAGTATAGAATGAAGCATCTATTTTCAGAAGTGAATAACATATGAACTCATTTTGCTTTATGTGTATATCTGATACAAGAGAAATCTTTATGGGAAAGGGAGAATTGTAGAGAGAAATGGGAGGGCTAATGATTATAATGCAAAAAAGAAAAATACGTCAATGAAATATTTAAAACACATAACAAAGTAGAAGCAAATTTAGGAGGTAAAAGGGAAAAGCAGAGTAGTGTGAGTACTATAATTTTAAACTGCATACACACATATTGTGTGTATATAAATATATTACATTATATCTACATACATAAAGTAAATTGTGCATGAGATGCATGTTTTCATATGTAATCATGTTTCTGTTCTATTTTTCATATTAAAATATTCATCTTTGTTTATATTTAAATTCATTATAAAAAGAAAATAAAAATAGCAAATAGCAGACAATTCAATCTATACAAGGTATAACTGTCTTCATAAGTACTGAGTTCTCCATCACTTCAGGTCTTTTTGAGTTCTCTATCACTTCAGGTCTTTAAGCTGAGACTGGATCATTGTTTATTAGGAATATTGTAGAGGAAATTCCTGTTTGAGTATGAATAGATGAGAAGATCACCAGAACTTCTTCCAATGCAAGGATTCTGTAATTCTTTGAGTGGTGAATTAAAATTAACATAAGGTCTAGTAACCTTGTCCTGAAAATAAATCTGTTTTAATCTTTTTTATTACTGGGAATAAAAGATCAGAAAGACTGTGCTGTGGTCTCTTCAGATTTTTGCCTTATATTGTCTCAGAGTGGGGTGGAGGGAGGGAGCAGGGAGGGGAGAAAAGTTCCCTGTATTCCTATGAAAGAAATGGATGTATATGAAGCTGCAAGGATCATAATCTTGTTTATATGAGAAAAGATAAGAAAGAAATATAGATACTTGTATACCATTAAAATGTTGTAGTTTATCCTGTTCAGAAGCTTCTTTTCCTTCACATTTCTTCTATTCAATTTAATTTCTCCTCAAAGTAGATATTTAACCTACTTTTATGCACTTGTCATAAAGCTCAATATGTATATATAAGGATAAACAATTAGCCACATTTATTTATGCAGTAGGTTATTGGAAAAGACTTTAGATGTAATATAGCTTTATAAATCAAAAAATTCCAGATAGGTCAGTGATTTTCTCAGTCATGAAGGTAATAAGAGTAAGAGCTGAAATTCAAGCACATATCCTTAGGCTCAGGATGAATTTCATTTTCATTAAATACAAACACACACACATACTTCACATATGCTTTTTGGAATTTTTGTACATATTCTTTTAGCATTTAATTTTTTTTATTTTATTTTATTATTTCTGGTAATGCATCTCCATTCATTTTTTTAAAAACACATTTCTTTATGAATTATGTTGAGGGAGAAAAATAAGAAAAAAGGGAAAAACTACAAGAGGAAAAAAACAGAAAAGGGGGGAAAAGTGAACATAGCATGTATTGATTTACATTTAGTCTCCATAGTTATCTCTAGGTTTATTAGAATTGCCTTGGATCACTAAACCATTGAGATGCAACAAGTCTTTCACAGTTGATAGTTGCACAATCTTGCTCTTACTGCATATAGTATATTCCTGGTTCTACTTGTTTCACTAAGCATCATTTTCTGCAAATGGTCTTTCTAAAATCAGCTTGTTCATTATTTATCATAAAACAATAATATTTCACTACTTTAATATCCCATAACTTATTCAAACATTCCTCAGTTGATGGGTATCTACTTATTTTCCCATTCTTTGCCACCACAGAAAGATCTCTTACAAACATTTTTGCATATATGGATAATTTTTCCCACTCAGTAGTGGCAATGCTGGGTCCAAGGTTATGTACAATTTTATAGCCCTTTGTCATAGTTCCAAATTGTTCTCCAGAATAGTTGGATCATTTCACAACTCTACCAATAAGAAACACATTAGTATTCTCATTTTTCCACATCTCCTTCATTTAGCATTCTTTTCCTATCATTTTAGCCAATCTGAGAAGTGTGAGATGGTACCTCAGAATTATTTTAATTTGCATTTCTCTAATCTATAGTGATTTAGAGCATTTTTTCATATGATTATAGATGGCTTTAATTTTATCATATGAAAATTGTTTATATCCTTTCACCACTTCTCAATTGGAGAATGATTTGTATTTTTTATAAATTTGACAAAATTTTTATATATTTTAGAAATTAAGCCTTTATCAAAAACATTGGCTATAAAAATTTTCCCTAGCTTTGTGCTTCCCTTTTAATATTTGTGTTGATTTGTTTGTACAAACATTTTTAATTTAATGTAATCAAAGTTGCCCATTTTGTATTTTATAATGTTTTTTACTTCTTCTTTGGCCATAAATTCCTTCCTTTTCCAAAGATCTGATAGGTAAACTATCTTTTGCTCTCCTAATTTGCTTATGGTATTACCCTTTACACCCAAAACATTGACCCATTTTGACCTTATTTTAGTATGAAGATGTAGGTCTATGCTGAGTTTCTGACATATTTTCCAGTTTTCCCAGCAGTTTTTGTCAAATAATGAATTCTTATCTCAGAAGCTGGAGTTTTGGAGTTTGTCAAATACTAGATTACTGTAGTTATTGATTATTGTGTCATATGTATCTAATTTATTCCACTAAATCACCACTCTATTTCTTAGCCAGTACCAAAACTTATTGATGACATGCTTTTTAATAGAGTTTTAGATCTGATATTTCCAGGCCACCATCATTTGTATTAATTTTTCATTAATTCTCTAGGTATTCTTGTACTTTGTTCTTCTAGATGAATTTTGTTATTTTTTTCTAGTGCTATAAAATAATTTTTTGGTTTTTTGATTGGTATGATACTAAACAATGAGACCAATTTAGGTAGAATTGTCATTTTTATTGTGTTAGCTCTACCTACCCATGAGCAATTGATTCATATAGTTCCTGAATTTGTCTCGCAAATAGACATCCAAATATTTTGTTTTATCTACAATTATTTTAAAAGAAATTTCTCTTTCTATCCCTTACTGTTGGGCTTCTTTAGTAACAAGTAGAAATGCTGGAAATTGAGTAGATGCCCATAAGTTGGAGAATGACTGAATGTTATGAAATATTATTGTTCTATAAGAAACAATCAGCAGGATGATCTTAGAGAGTCCTAGAGAGACATGAACTGATGTTCAATAAGTTGAAGCATCAACTTCTATTGATGAAATAAGCAGAACCAGGCAACAGCAATATTATAGCATGATCGATTCTGATGAACATGACTCTTTCCAAAAGTGAGATGATTGATGCCAGTTCCAATGATCTTGTGATGAAGAGAGCCATCTACCATCAGAGAGAGGACTGTGGGAACTGAATGTGGATCACAACATAACATTCTCACTCTTCCTGTTGGTATTCACTTGCTTTTTGTTTTCTCACTCATTTTCTTTCCTTTTTAATCTGATTTTTCTTGTGCAGCAAGAGAATTGTATAAATGTGTTTACACATATTGGATTTAACATATATTTTAACATGTATAACATATATTGGACTACTTGCCTTCTAGGGGAAGGGTAGGGGCAAGGAGGGGAAAATCTGAAACAAAAGACCATTATGCAAGGATCAACATTGGAAAAAGAGGATTCATGTATCTTTAAAGATACCTTAAGATCTTTAAAAACCTGCTATGTAATTCAAATTTATAAACAAAAATTTAAAAACAGTAAAGATTGTTACACAAAAATAAATAAATAAAATCTCTTTGGGATATGATAAAATAGAATAAAATATGAACTACTCTTTTGGGCGCTTAAAAAAACAAATAGAAATGCTGATAAGTTTGTGGATTTATTTTATATCTGACAAATTTGCTAAAATTGTTGTTTCAAGTAGGTTTTTGGATGATTCTCTGAGTATACTCTTATATCTGTAAACAGTGATAGTTTTATCTCCTTCTTGCCTATTCCTTTAACTTCTTTTCTTTTCTTATTGCTAAAGCCAACATTTCTAGCCAACAATATAGAATAATAGGGATAATAAAGGCACCTTTAGAAAAATCATTTGACAAAATCCAACACCCATTCATATTAAAAAAAATTAAAGAGCATAGTAATAAATGGATTTTTCCTTAAAATGATCAGTAATCTCTATCTAAAACTATCAACAAGCATTATATGTAATGGGGATATACTAGAATTATTCCCAGTAAAATAAGGGGTGAAATAAAAGTGCCCACTATCATCACTACTATTCAATGTTGTATTATAGAAATATTAAATATAGAAATATTAAAACAAAAATAAATTAAAGGAATTAGTCAATAATGAAAAAAAATTATTACTCTTTGCAGATGATATGACAGTGTACTTAGAGAATCCTAGAGAATCAACTAAAAACTACTAGAAGCAATTAACTTTAGCAAAGTTGTAGTGTTGAGGTTAGGAACCGAATGTTGAGGTGAAGACCACATGTTGAGGTCTACATTTCGGGTACCTAAATGAAATTAGGGTTTAGTTAAGGTCTAGTGGCAAGTTTGGGGTACAGGGAGTCAAAACAGAGTTCCCCTGCAACTCCCTTAGATTCGGCGCAAGGATACGGCAGTATATGAGGTCTAGTAGCGGCATGGATTCCCAATAAAAGTATTTATTAGCCCAGAGAGCTAGATTAATAAAAGAGGTTTATTATTGAGTCTAGAAGTAGGAGATAGGTGAAGGTAGAGATAAAGAGGGCACTGGACAGAGGGTCCAGTGGACAGAGGGTCCTCACATGGCGACTATGTTTGGAATCTCTGCAAAGAGGGGTTCCCAGTGTGGTCCTTTTAAGTCGGAGACTTAGCTCGAGGGGCTTTGGGGTGTAGCCCCAAAGTTGGCTCAGATCCGGGTGGGGCTGGGATAGGTCCGGACCTTCTATTGGAATTCAAAGGGACCAGGATTTGTGAGTCAAAGGGTAATTTACATTAGCTAGGGGAGTTGGGAATCAAAGATTGGAATCTTTCCCGCATCAGTAGGATACAAAATAAATCCACATAACTCATCAACATTTCTATATATCACCAATAAAGTCTAGTAGCAGGAGACACAAAGAGAAATTTCATTTAAAATAACTGTAGGCAATATAAAGTAATTGTTTCACACCTGATCTTATGGGAATGCATTTCCTTTCTCCCCATTACAGAAAATTCTTGCTGATGGTTTTAGACAGATGTTGCTTATTATTTTAAGGAAAATTCCCTTTATTCCTATGTTCTCAAGTGTTTTTAATAGGAATAGGTATTGTATTTTGCCAAAAGCTTTTTCTGCATCTATTGAGATTATCATATGATTTCTGTTAGTATAGTTATTGATATGATCAATATATTGATTTAGAAAATGGTTTCATTCCATCAAACTCTGTTCAGAGGTTTAGTTTCATATGGCTTTTGAAGGAAACTAGGAAAGCTCAAGTGCCTTTCTGGCTTTACTATGCCATCTTGGCTCTACCCCCAGAACTCAGCACTTAATTATTTTTATATTCTATGGTCTCCTTTTCCTTATATAAGCTTATCACTTATGGGAATACTAATCTCCATTTTTTGTTATGTAACTTAAAAAGTGAGTAGTATTTTTGGCAGCATATTTTTTAAATTATGTAAGAATTATTGCATACCTAATAAGAAAATAACCTAGAAATATAGAAAGATGCAATAAGTAACAATATACTGAAAGCACATTATTTTCTTAATCTATAACTAAAATATTGTTTTCTTCAACTTAATGGTAACATTTAGAAAGGGTTGTATTTTTTTTATAGACAATACTCTAAAGGAACATAATAAGAATGGTATTCATTTACTTCTTTGGATTTAATTATAGTCACTATTATTATTTTTTAAAAAGAGGTGGTGTCTATATGAAATTGCAGATCTCCATTTTATAAATACTTCATTTTTAACAATAAAATAAATTATATATATATAACTTTGAAAAGTCTTCTGCTTTGTTCTTCCTTCTGAACTTTCTTTGATTTTTTCTTGTGAATTTTGAAAATTGTAATAATGATTCTTTTTCAAGATCATTATTTCTTACCTTTTATGCCTCAATACACCAAGAAAAGGGAGACATTAGCAATGTGTTCCATCATAGGTACTTAGATACTGGGCTGCATGATTCATCATTGCATTAATCAGTATTTTAAATCTTTCAAGATTGGGGGAGGCTGGGGTTTTTAACACTATTGTTATACAAATATCACCTTGTTCCCTGGATCAATTCCTGTTCCCCAAGATTTTCTAAAACAATCTTTTTTATTTCTGACACCATGATAATATTTATTAGAATTATATACCAAAAATTAATTTAGATACTCCCCAATTCACTAAGTAGCAATATAAGATATCCCTTTAGGTTTTTTTTTTTCTTTTTTAAAAAATCTTCATTCCTTCACCACTTAAGGATAGCAAGTTTATTTTATGTTCGTGATTATTCCCTTCCCAGTTGTATCTTCTATCTTAATCCACCTTCCCATCTTTCCTGTTTCTCTTTTAATGTTGATATATTTCACCAAATTCTGTGTGTGTATGTGTGTGTGTGTGTGTGTGTGTGTGTGTGTGTGTGTTCCCCAGCATATACAACTCTCCTTTGGTCACCTTAATTAAAAATGAGGTTCATTGGATGCTCGTGATCCCTCCCTTCTTCCTTGTTCTATCCCCTCTTCTCTCTCCACATATGAGGAATAGAAAATTCTGCATTCTTCTTTCTCAGTCTTATACTATTGTATTCTTTTTATACTCCCTTCTCCTTCCTCTCTTAAGAAACTGAGGGCAGAGCCAATCCTCCACAGAATTGCATTTTTTTCTTATTTAATTTTATCAATATGCTTTGAAGAAATTAAGTTCTTAAGGGACATTTGTTTTTTCTACTCCAATTAGATTGCTAGCACTGAATCACTGTATAGTCCTTTCCAATTTTTCAAATAAATTTACATCTCCTATTTACAACTTTATATCTTTCTCTGTACTGCTATATTTGTATTTGAAAGTTTTTTTTTAGCTCTGATCTTTCATTTTTTTAAAATGCTTTTAAAATATCTATTCTATAAAACAATTGATTTTCCTATGTAGGATTATTTTTAGCTTTGTACGATAAATTATTATTGTTTATATGCATATATCATTTGTCTTTTGAAATAATAGATTCCAAGCTCTTTCAGTTATGACAGAAGCTGCCAGGTCATGTGTGATACTGATGGTAATTTATTTTTTTCACCTTAAGGTGGTTCCAGCTTTATTGTTTATTTTAAAAAAAAATAGAATAGAAAAAAGAAAGACAGAAAAGGAAAAATAAAACAAAACAGAACATTGTCTTGTGCCCAGTAGAACATCAGGGAGGATTCAAAATATATAACAATAAATAACCAGTTCAAGAAAGAATATATAATAATAGAAGAAATTCTATTTCACAAGGTCCATCTTTTCTTTGTTTCCTTGTAGGTTGTTTTTTTGTTCTCTGCTGCAAATTTTTTAAATTTATTCTATTTTTCCCTTTTATACCTCACACTATCCCTAAGGAGCCTATAGTTAAGCAAAGATATATTTATATATGCATTTATAGATACACACACATATATACATATATATCCATACCCACCCATGGATATATACATATATCTATATACACATACATAAAACAACATGCATACATACACACACATATACACACATTTACCCATATATCAACATGCATCTAAAACAACATTAGTATAGATGACATTTAATGAAGATTTCTCTATTGAATGAATCTTTAAGTTTGACTTTGTCTACAATCAATGATCACTAGTTGTAGTATATGGGTATAGCTTTTCTTTCCTATCCCAGCTAACTCTTCTGTTTTAATTCTGTTCTTTAACTTGCTCCACCCATGGATTCCTCCCTTGTATTCTTTCCCCACTTTTGGCTTCTTCCTCCACCCATCGTTCCCCTCCCCCTTATTTTTTTTTTTAATAGATTTTGGAGAGTCCTGTAATCTTCATTGTATATATATAGTATTACCCATTTAACCCATTCCTGATGTGAGCAAATTTTTGAAACTACAAGCTCTCTTCCCACTTTAATGACTTTGTGTCTATTCTTCCCTGTACCACATTTGTATAACAAATTATTATTTTTACCTTTACCTAGACAGTTTTGCTTTTTAGAGTCAGATACACTCAACTTTACCTCAATTTTTCTTTTGAGTTTTCCAGTTGCTGCTATCATTCTTAAACATATGATAGCATTTCTATGTAAAAAACATAAACAATTTGTCCATGCTGACTTCCTTAAAATTAATTTTGGATATTGGCACTCATATACAAAATTTTCTATTAAGTTCAGATTTATTTGGGACAAAGTCCTGAAAATCTGCAAGTTCATTGAATGTCCATTTTTTCCCCATTCACTATTATGGATACTTTTGCTGGATATGATATTTTTGGTCACAGGTCTAGTTCTTTTGATTGCTGGTATGTATGATTCCAAGGCATTAGGTCTTTTACTGTGGCTTCTAATAAATCTGAACTTAATAGAAAATTTTGTATATGAGTGCCAATATCCAAAATTAATTTTAAGGAAGTCAGCATGGACAAATTTTCTTTTTGATCTGGGGGTTTCAAAATTTAGCAAAAATATTCTTATGTATTTTCACAAAGAATTTCTTTGAGGTGATAGTCAGGAGATTTTTTTCCTATTTCTATTTTCCCTTCATATTCTATCACTCCAGGACAATTTTCTTGGATTATTATTTGCATTATTGTGTCAAGGTTCATTTTTTTGTCTTAATTTTCATATAGTTCAATTATTCTTATATTTTCTCTTTTTGATCTGTTCTCCAAATCTGTTATTTTTCTTATAAAGTGTTTTACATTTTCTACTATTTTTTTCATTCTTTATATTTTGTTTTGTTATTTCTTGGTCTTTTATAGCTTCACTGGCTTCCCTTTGCCAATTCTCATTTTCAAAGACTTATTTTCATCTTTAAGACTTTGTATCTCCTTTTCTAGTTAGTTAACTTTTTTTTCCCCTACAATCTTCTTGTGTTTCTTGGATAGTTTTTATTTTTATTTTATTTTTCAGTTTTTCCTCAATGTTCCCACTCGATTTTTAAAATTCTTTTTTAATTCTTTTATAAATTCTCTTTAGGCAGGGAGCCATAATGTTACTCTTTGAGGTAGAAGAAACTTTTTTTTTACTTCAGTGTCCTCCTCTGAAGATGAACTTTTGTCTTCCCTATTCCCACAGTAAGTCTCTATGGTTCACTTCTTTCTTCTTTTTGGTTCATTTTTTTTTTTTTTTTTTTAATGAGAAGAGTATAAGCACTTCTAATCATGGGATAGGAAAATGATGCCTCTATCTTCCCTCTCTCACTGGAACCCCAAACCAAAAGCTCCACCCTCCTGAAAGTACTTATAGCTAACTCCAGCCAAACCCAACTAGTCCCAGGGTTCCTCACTTACTGTTTCTGTGGAACTGGCCCAGAGGCGTTTATATTTCACACTGGTTTAATCCCTAGCTTGGAATCTTCCTTCAGATCTTTTTGGATTGTGCCAGGAGAACCTCTGATCAGTCCCAAGTCTTATTGATTTTTTACCAGTCTCTGCTCTGTGATGCAAATTTATTCTGTTTGTGGGAAAAATCTGAAGAGCTTGAAATTTACTGACCTACTTTACCATCTCCCCAGAATCCTCTGATAATTTCTTAGTTATTATACTGCCTTCTTGTTGGTTATAGCACTTTTTTATTTCTTTTGTTAAGATAGTTCTGGACTTTTTTTTCTATGATATTTTTGCTACCTTGCTCTTTGAGACTCCTTTAGCAAGATGAAGTGTGGATTTTTTCTCTCTTTCTTTTCCCTTTTGATTCTAAAAGATATGGAGAGTTTTATATAGGTTTCTTGAAATATGATGGCTAGGTTTGATTATGTTTGGTTTTGTTTGTTTGTTTTGTAGTTTTTAATGTTATCTAATTATTAACTCTCCTTGATGATTGTTTCAGATGTACTTTTTAAAAAATAGCAGATAGCCTTGATTTTTAATTTTTTTCCCAATCTTTTGATTTTCCTCTGTCTCCTTTATCACAACTTTATTTGCTTTAGAAAGCAATGACTACATTTTATTTTCTCAAAATTGTTATAAATATCCATTTTTTGGATAAAGTTAACTGCTTTCTCTCCTGGGCTATTCATTCTCATTGCAATTCTTTCCTCCCAAACTTCTATCTATTTTTTATTTCTTCATTGTTTCTTTGTATTCATATATTTCTGAGCTAAAATCATTTTTTTTCTTTGAATCTCTGCTGGAAGTTATTATTCAGTTATTTCATGCTTTTTCAGTATCTCTACTTGTGGGACATTTTTAAAAATAACATCAGCAATTTTATTGTTCATCACTTCAGTTTTAGTTCCTAATTTGGGGATTTGTTCAAGGGCCATTCTCAACTCCCTGATATTTTGGAGGTATATTAGTTGGTACTATTGAGTCTTACCTTGGGTGCCCAGGATTATTGAATCTACCTTGGATTTTTGAGATTTAGTGTACTAGATCCTCACGACCTTCTCTCACATCATAAGACAAAGTATTGGAGTTCTAGGTTCAGGATGTCTTGGTTGGAGTAGTTTCTCAGTGTTTTGGTAGTTTATCACTCTCTACTGAACTGCACTCCCCAAGACTTCAAAGGTCACGAGTTTTGGGCTTTCTAATTACTCTGGGACTTTTTAAGTGAATCCCTCAGATTTTCAGCTTTTGAATTCAGAGCCCTGAAGATTACATATGTCTTATATCTGATCAAGTTGACTATAGCTATACTTAAAGGTCTCTTTTCCTATTCTGTGTTAATTTCTAGCTTGTTTTTCTTTTAATTTCTGGAATAGAAAGTCCCTTCCTCTATTTACTCTTTGAATGACTTGATCATTGGTCTAGTATGAAACAAAGGATATTTCTAAAGTATATATGTGAAAGCATTTGACCTGCCTCTTATTTAGTGAGCCATCTTGTCAATTTCTTCAAATTTCTAATATCCTTTCTCTTCTTTTAAATACTCCAAAAGCAACCCTCATATTTCATGAAGTAAATGTCCTGTAAAATCCATGCCTTTTGAAAACAAGGATGCTTTTGTTTTTGTATTCTCCAGAAACTAATGTCTTGTTTTGATGAGAAGCAAATATCCCCATGCCCTACTGTCTTGGCACATGAAGGTTGTAGTGCTAATGTTCTTAATTAACCATTTCTAATTAAGCCCTTTGAAAAAGGTGAAAATTTTAGTAAATTTGGTTTTGATGCACCAGACTTATTTTGACACATATCCTACTTTTTTTTTAGGGGGGGGGGGTTACTTTTTTGCTGAGGCAATTGGGATTAAATGACTTGCTCAAGGTTACACAGCACATAACCTACTTTTAATGTAAAATTGAACACTTGATGATTATAAACAAGCAGATTCCTTCACAGGCACATTTAAATAACTATTTTCTTCTTAAGAGTAGTTAGATAGGATTATTGAATCAATCACTGATTGAAGTGTCATATGTAGTAGAATTAATCTCTCTTAGTTGACTATATTCCAAAATGTACCCTTAAAAATCCATGAACACTCATAAAACTTTATTATTAAAGATTAATTAGAATGCTCTTTTTTGTCATGGCCAATTATATTTAAATTGCTCTTACTAAGCATGCACATTCTTTTGGTCTTTCTTTTATGTTAAGTATTGTTGGTGGAAGTAAAGTTAAATGCTAACAATATTTGAGTTCACTTTAATTTCTGTCTTTCTAGCTGTATAATAATTTATTGTTGTTTAGATGAAATCCTCAGAAGATTAACTAACAGTTTCAGGGACAGCCTTTGGCAAACCATTTGTGACTTATGGAAATTAAGGAAAGAAACATGCAAAATATCATTACTAGTCATTAAGGGATATGCAAATAAAGTTTCATCTTTATTAATTTTGAATTGATATTTCTAGTACTGGTTTGGTGCTAATGCTTTAAAATAATACTGATGTTTTTGTATCTGCTGATATTAAATACTTTGCATAATTGGTTAAATGTTAAAATTGCACATTGTGATTCTAACTAAAACAACAGGAATTTAATTTCCTAGGTCAGATACAGATTTCCAAAGCAATAGAAACTTGTGAAATAACTATTAAAAGTATGTAGCATCTGAGATGAGGAGGAGATTTCTTCTAGATGGGCAGAATTAGAACAGTTTCCTGAAGGATCACAAGATCAGAGACATATAAATAGAAGAGAGATGGAGTTTTAAGATTGGCAAATGTTTCATGTTTTCATGTAGAATGAGGGGAACAAGAAAGGACATATAGGAAGAACTAAAAAGCTAGGTGAGGCAATGCAGAGAGGCTTGGCCTTGGAGTCAAAAGAACTTGAGTTCAAATTCTGCCTCATACTATCTGTGTAAGACTGAACAAGTCACATTACTTCTCTAAGACTTAGTTTCCTCCTCTATAAAATGGAGATAATAATAGTACCTACCTCTCTAGATTGTTGTGAGAATCAAATAAGATAATATATACAAAGTTCCTTGCAAACCTTAAGGTACTATATAAGTGTTTTATAGACATACATACATATATAATTTATATGTTCTTCTTGTAGCGATAATATTTTCATAACTATAACATGAAAGATATGATCAAACTATTTGGTGAGTTTAGCTCATAAAGATTTCAAGACAATGAAAATTACCTACATAATGCTTGAAACTTATAGAACCATGTAGACTGATTACAAATAAAATGAACAATAACTTTTATTCACTTTTGATTTTGCCACATAGTGTAGAAGGTATTATAGAGTGCTATATATTGATTCTGGCATTTTAGGGACCTCTGATTTTATTGTTGTGGGTATTCTCTGTACTGATCATAACATGCTACAGTTTAATAGACAATTTTCCAAGAGCTGCTGTGGCCAAAAATCTTATCTTTCTATAGCCAACCTGATGATGATCCTCTTTGAATTTACATAGATCTGTTGTTCCTCCAAAGATGGATATCACTGGGTGTTCTTATGAAAAGCCTTTACCTCTTGAGAGGTACTACCAGATCTTGTATTTTATTTCCCTTATCTCCAAGGATCCAAGATATCTATACAATACCCTTATTAGGAGATGAGCCCCTTGAGAAGTTGTATTGTCTTGCTTTCTTACTTATGTCCCTAGCATTTGACATAGTATTTTATACATCAAAAGCATTAATTTTTAAAATTTATCTGTTAGCAGCATGATGATTCATCCAAATAGAATTCGGGCAAATATTATATAACTTCAACATTACTAAGGCTTAATTATCCCACAGATTACAAGATTCATATGACAACATTTTCTGCTTTGTATTAACTTTTTGAGGGTAACTATTACACACACACCTATACAATTAACATACTTAAATATGTACATATATATGTATGTATTAAGCACATGTGCATATATAACAAAAGTAGTTCCCCTATAGATAAGTGATCAATATATATTAACAAACATTTCTCTAGAGAAAAATTGTCAATTTAGTTCCAAAAATATAAAATACCCAAATAGCTAGTAATATGGAAAGATATATCAAAACAAACCATTTTACCTCATACCCTGCAAATTGATAAAAATGACAAAAGATGGAAATAGTTATGTTGGTATGGTTATGGCAAGATGAGTACACTAGCACATTATTGGTGGAGTTGTGAATCAAATACATTCATCTTGGAGAGCAATTCTGTAAACAAAGTCACAAAAAATGTCCATACCCTTTAATCCAGCTTTTCTATTACTGAATATAAATCCTGAATACATAATTAACAAAAAGGAAAACTTCCATGTACTCTAGAATATTTTTAATGGTACTCTTTTTGTAATTGCAAAGAATTGGAAATAGAATAGATACCTATTTTGATTCAAATAAATTTGGAATATTAACATGATGAAATATAAACTTCTATAAGAAACAAGAAATATAATGAATATAATGAAAAATGGAAAGACTTACATGAATTGATGCAAAATAATGTAAGCAAAACCAAGAAAACTATAAGCACAATCACCACAACAATGTAAATAGAACAACTGCGTATACACAATGAAAATTAAAAGGATAGGTAGCAAAATTATAAAGAAAATGAATGACTCAGAAGAAGAGATATGAGAAGACATTCCAATTCCATCCCTTTGCAAAACTGGAAAGTCCACAAGTGTTGTACATTGCATTTATTTTTTCAGGTTTTTATATATTAATTATGCTGATTTTCCCCTCTTTTATTGAATGGGATCTCTGTAAGTTGGTAAGAAGATACTGGGAAAATTTTGGCAATGTAAAAAATAAAAAAGACATCAATAAAAATCAATAAAAACACTAAAATTTTAAATTAATTAAAAAACAGATCATTTGGGTTGATAGTCTCCCCTTTTATATACAAACATTTTGATCGCTCTTAATTAGAATTCTCATCTGAAATTTCATATTTCATTTCAACAGATCTCCAATATCTTCACAGTTATCAGAAGCCTCCTTAATGGCACCTTCTGTTCCTCCTGAAGGACTGAATTCTTTCGAGTCTTCTCAAGGTCTTCATGCAATTTCATCAGTATGCCAACATAATTTATGCCATAATGGGGGAACTTGCCATCCTATCTTTCCATCTAATGGTGTAGCATCATTTCAATGTGACTGTCCTTTATATTTTACTGGCCGCTTCTGTGAAAAAGGTAAGCATTTGTCCTTATTCATCCTATTTCCTTTTCAAATAATAGATGTTGGGGTTTTTCCTACAGAATAGAAAGAAATAATGAAGGAGAATTAGGGACATGTTATCCACATATTAATAACCATTACCTAAAGTAAGAGGCGTTTATAGTCTCTCAAATACTAAACATTATGACAGGGCATTTTGTCCTGTAGTCATTGCTAACATACTGAGCTTTGGATTCTTTTTGGTATGTGATTCTCTTTGGTATGCAATTCACTGTACTTCTAAAAAAATTCTGAATTACTACATACTTAGAAAAGCTTAAGCTTTAAATGTACTATTATTTATTTAGCTACTTTTGAAAACATGGAAAACAATACTTAGTTATTATGGGTTATTAAGAACATAGTGAAGAATTTTGGACATTGTGGATAGCATCCCTTATGATTCCATTTTTTATCATATTTATAAACTCATTTATATCTAGGACTTTTACATATCACAAACATTGCACCCATATTTAAATTTTCTTGCTCTTGTATAAAGCACTATATTCTCTTTTTGATGCCTCTGTGGAGATGTTTTTTAATGTTATTGGAGGAGGAAGATATTTGTGAATTAAATAAAAGAGAGCTTTCTCCTATTATAAATCTCTAATGGCTTCCTAATAGGATTTCCATTATTTGAAGCCGTACTGGGCAACCAGAGCCAAAACTATGCTTGCCAGATTGCCAATATATGAGAACATAATGTAACTAGCATACATCTCCCTGAATTGCAAACCGAAAGAGGTCATTATATTCTATGTAAAAGCAATCAATGACACTAAATTAGGGGGAAATGACTCTATTGTGTGATGCTTCAAATTGCAAGGGAACATTTCTTTTTTTCATTCTTTACCCAAGATTGAAGTAAATTAAATCCTACACGTTTTTCTCCTTTTTGTTTCTCAAAAATACCACTTTGAAAGCCAGGCAGAGAGAATATGTGTTGTTTTCTGATCGACCTGGAATTACCTTACAAAACTATTTTGCATGTTTGACAGCTGAGTTAATGAAACAAGTAGATTAGGATGCATAAAAGCTTTGGGGAACTTTTCCTCCTTTAAAAGAGAGGAGTTCTTGTAGTCTCCATTTGCAGTCTAATTCTTATAGGAAGGTTTCATGGGTCTGAACAAAGTTGTCTTGTCATGTGCTTTGACTTGGTTTCTCCTTTTCAAAAATAAACCCATTGATATTATGTTTGCTATGAACATTTGAGTGTAGGGGACATATTTATTTTCCCACCCCTCTGCTTAACCATTTGAAAAACTGCTGTGCATAGAAATTTTATGATGGAAATAATATATTTTCCTTCCTCTAAATGTGGGCTAATAAAGTATGTAAAGAGCATCAGAAAATAACGTAGTTCTTATAACAATGTCAAAAGTAAAACATCCTCACTTAAAGAGTGTGATAGAAGAAATAAAAGCACAAGAGGCATGTCCTATGCTATTCTTAGATGTTTAATCTTTTTGATACATATGCCATTCTAGACACAGGTCAACATCACTTTTTTCTTTCCTTAATTTCCCTTAATTTTTCTTTTTTAGTATATTATTGTATGCTCTAACAGTTTCTAGACTCAAATTATCCTGATCAAATCGTTTTATTGAAACTTCACCCATTTCCCTGCTTCTTTCATTAGTATTAGTCAACTTCTCAATGATTTTTCATCTTTTTTTTTTTTTTTTAAGAGGGCCATGTAACATTCTACTTGTTGTATAAAGTTTTAAGGTTTGACAGATTGAAAACAACTTGTCTCAAGGTATAATGAAGTTAATAATTTATATTTGTCTAGGAAACTTCTTTGTGCATAGCTTCATACCTTTACTTTTATAATCTATGGTTTTCACTTTTCTTCAAAGTTTTGTTTTGCAAAAGAGGATAGAGGCTATCCCTGTGCTTTCATTGGTAAAAAGGAATTCCTGGTGATAAAACTCCTTTACTAATGCAGCTTGATACCATTTTGACAACTTATAGTCTTGGAGGTCTTGTAAGACCCCCAAAATCTATATGACTTACCCATTGTCATGTAGCCTCAGGAGATCTGGATCTTCCAGTCAGCCCTCTGTCTATCAAGCCACACTATCTCTTACTGGAAAAATATGCTCACAAATTAGATTATATTAACAATTTTAAAATGCTAAATAATTCTCTGGACAATTATTTCTTATGGCATAGAGGATAGAGCCTTGGCCTTGGAGTTAGACAAACTTGAGTTTGAATCCTCCTTCAGATGCTTACTAGCTATGTGACCCTGAACTAAGTCACTTATCTTTAAGTCCAATTCTTTTCATCTGTAAAATGAGGAAAATAAAACCTACTTTACATGGTTTTTCTGAAGATCAATTAACATAATAAATGTAAAATACTTTTAAACAGTACATAAATATTAGCTATCATCACCATCATCATCAAAGGATTAGACCAGAAATTAAAAGGTAAATATATTGACAACAACAAAAAAAAAATCACCATTTTAGGCAAGCATTTGTTCAACTTGGTATATACAGTAAACTTAGCAGATAAGACTTTTTATTCATTAAATAGTAAATATTTGTGATATAAGGATTCATTTTGTTTCATCAAGGAATATCTTAATCATCATTTTATCCTTTTGAAAAATCAAATAATTCATTATCATTACTTTTGTGTGTGAATTTTTCTTTCAATGCCAAAATTTGAAAACAAGCTCAAATTTTAAAGATTTTTTTTTTTTAAATGAACCATTTGCCCCAGGACAAAACAAAATCATCAACTTATAACTAGAGAGAAAGAGCAAAGGGCCATGATCAAAGCTTCTCATTTTCAAAATGAGAAAAATAAAGCAGAGAAGAAAGTAAATAGTGCCAAAATCATACAAACATCAGAACTAGGAATTGAAAAACATGTCTATTTGAAGAAGGGATCCCGAAAATCTAAAAGTCCTTGAAGCAGAAAATCTTCAACTCTGCCTCAGTGAGGGACCCTGCCCAAGGGAAACAAGACAAACAGTTTCATTCTGTTATCTAGGTGGGGTTGCTTCTAGTCCTTAGCAAAAGAATTCCAACCCTATTCAATTAAAGATCTTCTGATCTATTCAAATTCCAGCTCAAGCTGAAACCCAGTTTATAGATGAGCCAACTTGGGACTCCACCCACTAGCACCCACTGGGTCTGACTTGCTCGGGCTGTCCCAGCCCGGACCAAGACACTCAATATAATAGCTTACATCAACTAAAGTCTTTGCAGATGGACTTTGATAGCTCCCTTTGCTGCTAAAAACTGTCCAAAGAAAACTGCATTCTCAGTACAAAACTCCATTTTCCCATAGATCAGCCACTATAGAAGTCAATCTCTTGGTAAACTGATTTCTATCTAACAATAAACTTTCATTTTGCAACTAATAATTCGGGAATGAGTGAATTCTTTCACTCCTAAAATCTGCAGCCTATTTAAAGGGGATTCTTAACAACTCTCTTATAGTCACTAATTTAGACCACTCAAATAGCATCATAATGATTTTGTAATGCCGGAGAAACTGAGGCAGGAGAGAGATTAGAGAGTTTTCAATATTTTATTAATTGGAGAGTATAATTGACTGGACAGGACTCTCGTCTCAAATTATCCAGTCAGACAGAGATAAAACTATATTGGGACCAAGGAATCCATGTTGGTCTCAGGGCTGGAGGAGACTATCATCTCAAAGAATCCAGCGTCCAGTAGCCAGTAGCCAGCCTCCAGCGGCCAGCTTCCAGCCTCTAGCTGCCAGCCTCCAGCAATGAATAGGAGAAATCCAACTTCTTAAATACCTTTTAGAAACAAAGAAGGGGTAAGAAGCACGGGAAAACTTCTGTCAGGATGGGAGGGAGACCATAAATCCTAAAAACCCAGAGACAGGATGTCTGAATAACAGAGATAAAGATTTCAGTGAGGTATCTTGGACTATTTTTAGAGGGATATTGTAAGTTCTTGAGAATAGGAAAGAGTCAGGAATTCCACTCTCTTGTTTATCCTGTGTGCTAACAATTTATAACCTTAGGGCAAATGGTTCCCAATCTAAATGGACCAGAAGGGGGGTTTACAACTAAGGGGGTTTACTGAGACAAGGGAAACTAGTGCAGGGAAACTGAGTCAGAACAGTTAAAGAGAACTGTGGCATAACAATTTCAACCATTACCAGGTCCATTCAATCTCTTGTTCTATATTTATTTATTTGTTTGTTTATTTGCAGAATGCAATGTTAGGTCACAAGAGAGATGATAACAAAGTTTAGTTTCTAAATGACAAATGTGGTTTGATAAATATTTTAGGGAAGATAATTGGTTCAATTATCCATTGAAACCTTAATATTCAGAATGATTTAATTTGGTAATGCATTATAGGAGAAAATACTTTGGTCTCATGATTTTGTAGATTTTAAGATTATTACCTAAATCAGTTATCGTAATGGGCTGAAGCTTGAGTTGATGCACTGAGGTCCCAAGCACGTGAGGCTAAATAGTAATTGGACTATACTCTATTAATATATGCTTGGAGAAAGAATGGCCCCGCCCACTCTTTGTGCAAGTTTTGATGTGTTGTATAAGAAATGACTTAGAGACAATTTTGGTGGGTGGAGAGAGAGGAGCGGAGAGAGAGGCAGAGAGACTGCTGGCCAGGTTCATGTCGTGGCTACACACATTCCTATCGCCATCCCCCTTCACTTCCACAAAGAATAAAGATCAAGGATTTTCCCTTAACCTGAATTTCTGACTCCAGCTGATTTTAAAATACCCAGTCATCACAAGTTATGGAAAAAATGTCTTGTGAGCTCTAGTGGACAATAAGCAAACCTGAAAGTTGGTACAGTTATTCCCTAGGTTTTCCTCAAATTCTAAGATATTATCTCAGTAATCAGACAGTATAATTTTGATTAAAGGGTAAAATCCTTCATGGGACCTCTTAGGATTTTTGAATGTCATAGTTCAAGGAAAAAGAAAAACACTTTGGTTGCCAAATTATATCTCTCACAACATAAAATAGCATGATATTAGAATAAAGCTTCCCCCCCCCCCCCCCAATCTCTGAATTTTAAAGTTCCACTGACATGATATGATCTGGAATGTCTTTATCATTCCATTTTTACTTTTGGATATTAAACTTTATTTACTTTTGCGGATCAAACTGTCCAATTTGCTTTTCAAGAAGTTAAACCAAGTCAAGAAGCATACAACAGGGCCTTATTTAGAGTAAGGAATTGTGATAAATGCTAAGAATACAAATGCTATATTTGGAGTGTGGAAGACCTGAGTTCAAATTCTGTATTGGCCTGAGTAAATCATTTAATCTCTCTCAGGCTCAGCTTCCTCATCTGTAAAATGGAAATAATAACAGCAACTATTTCTCAGAGTTTTGATGAGAACAAAACAAAATATGTGTAAGTACTTTCAAATATAAAGGCAGCCATAATTGTTATAATAAATGCAAGCAAAAACACAGTTCTAGCCCCTTAAGGCATTTAAATTCTAATAAAAGACAACTGAAAAGTGAGGAGAAAGAAGGTAATTATGGGATGGATTAAGGCATGGTAGAGAAAGTTCACAGATTTAGGAATGAATCTATAAGACAAAGACATGGATGGAAGAATGAGAGGAAGAAGTCCTGAGTATTTGCAGGAGATTTCCAGGGTGAGACATCCAGAAACGTCAAACTTCTGGAGTAAGAAGAGGAAGAAAATCCAGTGTCAAGAGAGGATCCAGAAGAATAAAGATTATTAAAAGGATACCTGGCTCAACCCATTTGTACCCTTTGATCCAACAATACCACTACTAGGTCTGTATCCCAAAGACATTAAAAAAAAAAAAGGAAAAGAAAAAGGATCTACATATAGAAATATATTTACAGCAACTCCTTTTATGATGGCAAAGAATTGAAAATTGAGGTTATGACTATCAATTGTAGAATAGCTGAACAAGTCAGAGTGTATGAATGTAATGGAATATTATTGTTCTACAAGAAATGATGAGCAGGCAGATTTCAGAAAAAAATTTGTAAAGACACATAAACTAATGCTGAGTGAAGTGAGCAGAACACAGTAACAGCAATATTGTATGATAATAAACTATGATTGACTTAGCTCTTCTCAGCAATACAATGATCCAAAACAGTTCCAAGACTCATGATGGAAAATGCTATCCATATCCATAGAAAGAACTGATGGAGTCGGAATACAAATTGAAACATACTATTTTTGCTTTCTTTGCAGTTTTTTAAAATATTTTTTTCCTTTTGTTCTGTTTCTTCTGTCACAACAATAATGTGAAAGTATGTTTTACATGATTGCACATGGAAAACCTGTATCAGATTGTTTACTGGCTTAGCTGGGAAAATATGGCAGGGTAAGAAGGGAGGGAGAAAAAATTGAAACTCAAAATCTTATAAAAAATGAATGGGTTGAAAATTTTCTTTAAGAGTAATTAGGAAAATACTAAAATTAAAAAGATACCTAAAATAAATCTTAAAATCAAATTAGGTAGCCTAAAAAAATTTTTCTCCAGCAATGGTTAAAAAACCAACCCAGTCAACTAAAAATATATGAAGAAGACGTAAGATGTTTTGATTATACATGAGAAAATCTGAACCCAGTTGATGAAAGAGTAATTCGTACTTGACTGCTAAGAAAAAAAAAAAAGCAAATATGTAGAGGGCATGTCAAAAATTAGCTTTTCTTCATGAGACTTCTAATGTTTCTATTGCTTTTAATAATACATATCTATGAGTGAATGCTGGAAAGAAACATTTTAGCAGCTTTGCCTTGAAGAATAGTGTGAATTTCACACAATGCTTCTGGCATCACTTAAATTAGGAGAAATGAATAAACTAACACTAGGCCAAAACATGCAAAGAAAGGATGTCTTGGAGCTGTAGAAAAGAATGAGTTGTATGTAATCCATTAAGAATGTACCTATACCCCATCCCCTCTGCTCTGTATTGCTATATGATTTCAAATGTAACAGCCCATCCTGCAAAGATCTCATATTATAGTGATTTACAGAATCAGCTTCAATTTACTATGTAATTCATTCCTATTTTTCTTAAGACATCCTATCTTAATTCATATTAGCTAAACCCTATTTTATCACACCAGCCACACATTTCATGGAAGAAAACATAAGGGCACCTATTTTTGCATTGCTTTAGATGACTGCGTGTAGGCAGATGGCTGTCTCCTCCTATAAAGTTCATGGTAACAGATTTAGAATATCACTGCCTTGTGCTAGAGGAAAGCGTATGTCTCTGCCTATTAATTATAGGATTAACATTTTTAAACAGTCCCTTACTTTTTAGTGTTCTATAAAACAGTTTTATAAATAGTGCAATAAAAGACTATTTAAATGCCATACATTAAAATCTTTCATTTAATTTGATATCTTGATATCCTGTTATGTGTATATTCTGTACATACTTAAAGGTCAATTCCACTAAATGAATTACAAACCTAGAAATAAAAGTGGGGGTTTTTGCCAGATGTTTTGTCATATAAAAGAGACTCCTCTTGACATGTGACTATGTTTTCACAATAATTGGTATGTATCTTAAGGATAAATGGTTGCAAATGGAATTGATTAATACCATGTGGAAAGAACAGTGGTTCACTGAGATTCAAATATTACTTTTCTTTGAAAGCCTACTTGCCTATATGATCTTGAGCAAATTACTTAATCTCCCTGAGCCTCCGTTTCCTTATTTGTAAAAGAAGGAATTGGATTCAATAACATTGTAAATCTTAAAGCATAGGTAATAATTGTTATTATCATTATGACTATTATTGTCATTGTTGTTGTTCTTATTATTAGTTGGCCTCTGGGACTCCCGATTCTAGGTCTATGATCTTATGAAATTAGTTAAAAATTCATGGAGGATCTGAGTGATAGACATTGTACAGTCTAAAAGGTAAAGAAACAGAACCTTCCTCAGTCAGGTTCTTTGAAGAATTGCATTAGCCACTTACCAGACATTTAGTGACTTAGAATATCAGTGAATGACCTGAGGATGTCTACCAGTTTTTGTATACAAACCACCTATAATAATGCTGTTTGTCAGAAGTACCATCTTTCAAAGCACAGAACAGTACTGCATTGTTACTTCACAAACATAAACTCTTCAAATAGTAACAATTCAAGCATGTGAGTTGATGGTAGAGAAAAAAAAAGGTTCTTTAGCATGGTAAGAAATTTTCTACAGTATCTTTGTTTCTTATCAATGAAAAATCCAGCAAGGAAAAGAATGATCTCCTGACCTAAAGAGGAAATTCAGTTCCCTCAAGAACCTACCACATGAAACTTCCTGAAACAAGAGGCGGCCACATATTGACCCTACCTTCTCCAGCTTTCAATCTGCCAAATGAATTCTAGGAATTCTCCCCTTTGTGTAAATCACCATCACTAATATTTCCCGGATATTTTACATGAAGATGAAAACATAAAATGTAAGAAATTAAGGGAAAAGCTTTCTATTCTCTCTCATTTTTTTTTGTTTCATTCATCTCTTAGATATGTTCATAAACCTAATAATTCTCAGAGAATTTGAAAGAAGAGAATCAAAATTTTGTTTGTTTTTCTGCCTACATATGTTTTGTCCTCAAAATTAAGATATATAATTGGAGGAGGAGGGTGAATACTGAATATTAGAAGCAGTGTGCTAAAGAGGACACCCAGCCTCTTGTTCTTTCTGTTTTCTTTTATTTTAAAGAGATAACACTTGAGAGTCGGTGTATTTTAAAATTACCTTCCTGACTTTCAAGACAGGAAGACACTTGGACCTGACCCTAGAAAGCCTTCTAAGATTGTAAGTTACTGAGAACTTACTGCCAAGTAGAATTTATAGAAATTTCCTCATCTCCAAGGTCCTTATAGCAATGAAATTATAGGTCCTTAGGGATTATGAATTATGGTCCTTATAAATCTTATGGATTCTATTTTCCTTTTTTTTGCCTTGCTTTCTGCTCCTAGAAAAGGCAATAGAAAATGTCATTTATTGGGCAGCTAAGTGGAATAGTGGATAGAGCACCAGCCCTGAAGACAGGAGGACCTGAATTCAAATCTGGCCTCAGACACTTAATAATTCCTCGCTGTGTGACCTTGGGCAAGTCACTTAACCCCAATTGTCTCAGCCAAAAAAAAAGAAAGAAAGAAAAAAAGAAAAAGAAAATATCATTTACAACAAAAATATTTATTAGAACCCCACAAAAATATATAATAGGATCCTATTTGTAGTTTGGGAATAGTTAACTGGAGTCAGCACAATAGATTAGAGCACTGGACTTGGAATCAGGAAGTTCAAATCTGAATTCAAATTTGGCCTCAGACACTTACCAGCTGTGTCACCCTGGGCAAGTCAGTTAACCTTGTTTGATTTAGTTCTTCATCTGTAAAACAAGCTGAAGAAAAAAATGACAAACCACTTTAATATCTTTGCTATGAAGATAGCATATCAGGTCACAAAGAGTCAGGATATGACTGAAAAATGACTGAAGAACAAATTTGTAATTTGATGACAAGGAAGAATCTTTTATTAACTTTTATATTATATTATATTATATATATAGAGAGAGAGAGAGACAGAGAGAGAGACAGAGAGAGAGAGAGAGAGAGAGAGAGAGAGAGAGAGAGAGAGAGAGGTGGGCTAATCCAATGGAAATAGCATTAGATTTGGAGTCAGAGGACCTGACTCCAATTGTCCTCTTTTGCTTGGTTCAAAATCAAACTTCTAATGACTTCATATTTCTGACCTCTCTCTTCTCTCTTTATAGTTCCTCCCTTAGTAATCTTTCACTCCCAAACTTCACTTCTATTCAAATAACTCCCAAATCAATATCTTTCATCTTAATCTCATTCCTGAAATGTAGACACAAACATACACATACACACACACACACACACACACACACACACACACCTAATTATTTCCAGCTCTATGTCTTTAATGATCCTTAGATCTCAGCATGCATAAAATAAAATTAATCATTTTTTTCTTGAAAACCCCTTCTTTTTTTCCTGTCCCAAACTTTGTGTTTAATTACTTTGTATAAATTTATATCAATATTATTTATGTGTACATTGTATAGTGTTATTATGTTATCACTATCTCCCCCATTAGAATATAAATTCATTATAATTAGAGATTGTTTAATTTTTTTGTATTTAAATTCTCAACACCCCAACAAAGATTAGTATAATTAGATTAACTTGTGTGACTTAAATAAAGTGGTCTTTTTCATAGCAGTTAAAACATATGATCCAGAAATTTAATCCTGACTAGAAAAAATTAAAGTCTAGAAAAGAGAGAGATTTGGTGATCAAGATATTAGGAACTCAAATGAAATAGATTTGTTGTTAAACTTAAAGTGGTCAAATAGTTGGAGCAATTAAGTTGGTTGGAGCATGCTGCTAATGAGATTAAGCATACAAATTTAGTAATTGTACAAACTTTGCACAAAATACAAACTGTACAGTTACAGATTATAATTAACTCATAAATGATAGATTTATTACTGAAAAGAATTACCCTGTTCTGAGTCCAGAATATGCATTTTTCTAAATTTTAATCTTCCTTCAAAGACTGACATTTTATTCCCTATCCTAAAACATAAGTCCCATCCTTATTCCTCATTAATTGAACGTTACAAAAGTTACACAACATGAATCTCCACTCCTCATTACATAGTCAATCCCTGCCCCAAAGAAGCTTCCATTCTAGAAGGAGGAAGATAACAAAGGAGGTTCAAAGGCAAAGAATAAAAGATTCTTTTCAAATCTCAAGTCACCACCTCAGATTATAAAAATCAGCCCCTGTTCCCAAGGAGCTTGCATTCTTTTGGGGTAAAATAACCCTGATTATTCTTTGATTTTCTTAAATGCTTTCTAAGTTAAGTTTCATTACTCCAATTTAATTTCAATAACTATGGAAATCAAATAAATGCTCATCCATTTCTCACAATTTCCCCCTTTTTCTTTTTTAATAATTTGGTTTCCATATCCTTTTCTGATCCCTCAGATTTGGCTAATATTTTTTACATCCCTTTTAATAAATAAAAGTCTATCAATGTGCATTTTCTACAGTGAGATTGAATTAAAATCACCATTTTCACTAAAAAAAAAAAAAAAAAAAGATTAAATTAGATTCATTCAATGAACGTAAAGTATGTCGTATGGCAGCTGGGTGGTACAGTGGACAGAGTGCCAGGCCTAAAGTCAGAAAGACTTCCTCAGTTCAAATCTGGGCTCAGATCTTTACTGTGTAACTCTAGGCAAGTAACTTCATCTTGTTGGATTCAGTTCCCTCATTTATAAAATGAGCTAGAAAAGGAAATGGCAAATTACTCCAGTATCTTTTTTAAGAAAACCCCAAATGGAGTCATATACAAATGAAATGAATGAACAACAACAAAATATAATATACATGTATATAGACATATGTACATAACTTGTGTGTATGATTTATTATCATTTATAATTGTAGTTATCAATATTTATCTTATATTAGATATCTCATTGAGATAAATCAAGTAATAGAGGAATGTAATTCATCTCTGTAGATTGATTCACTTAAAATGAAGTTCCATGCTTGTGGTCTAAACTTTGAAAAAGGAATAAGATCATGATATAAAAACTTCCTCCTTTCCTGTGCACCCACTGACCCATTCTCTATTCTTTGTAAGATAGCTTTAAGGCAGAGTTATATAAGGACACGTTAGGAGATAACTATAAAGTTTAAGTGTGGGCTGTTTGTATCCTGGCTATTTTTATAACCATTTCTGTCTTGGCAGGTTTAATAATGACTGAGAGGGAACATTCAAACACTGTTGGGAATCTTCAATGTAATAACAGCAAAAATAAATATGTATGTATATATATGAAGTAAATCCTGTTTTGTGGGCAAATTGTAAAAAGCTGTTATCTACAAGGCACTATTATGTGTTATCATATTTTTCTTCATCAGTAAGATATTTAGATGATATGGGAATATACTGGCAACAAAAAACCTGATATCATATTAGAATCACAAGATAGTTTTGTCATCCAAATCTCATCACACACAAGGCAACAGAAATAAATGTATAGATGAAGTGAAGCTGTAATAAAAATATTATTTGCATCACCTTCTGGATATAGTTTGGGATTTGGGTGTGGATTTTTAACAAGTTAAAGTTTCATAGACTTAAAAATTGCCACACTTTGTATGTGCTGTACCTAAGAATAAACCTGACTTTATCCTCCTTTTTTTCAGCACAGTTTGCTTAATCAAGGAAGGAATTATCTTTTATCTTATTGCTTTTCACTTTTGGCATGTGAAAACTTTGGACATATTTGATAAATCTATTGATTTGTGCTGACTAGATATTCCTTTCCTTCTTTCAACAAAGTGAGGAGAGAAAAGAGCTCTTTTTTTCTTAAATAACCTCCTTTGAAGAAATTGCTATGAACTCTGAGTGCCAAGAATCTAGGTTGCATGGCATTTTTGTCACCAAAGAGGTTCAGAAACGCAAGATAATCCCCCAAAAGGAATTTTACCTTCTCCTATGATGAAAGTTCCCATCCCTGCCACCTGGAAAAGTATGGTACCTTTGATTACAGAGTATAATTTCAGTAATAAGGTGGTTAGGTGAGCCTCAGAAATCATTAGCTAAAAGCACATATAATTCTATCTCTTTGAAATTTATAAAATATATGAATACAAAAATGTGTGTGTGTGTGTGTGTGTGTGTGTGTGTGTGTGTGTATAGAGGGTGTTTATGTATATTTGTTTCTGAATATAAACTTTGAAGCCTCATGTTTTAAACTTTTCAGAGAAAAAATACCATGAGATCATTATATACTTCAACAACAATACTATATGATGACCAGTTCTGATGGACCTGGCCATCCTCAGCAACGAGATCAACCAAATCATTATGCCCACCTGCATTTTTGATTTCCTTCACAAGCTAATTGTACAATATTTCAGAGTCTGATTCTTTTTGTACAGCAAAATAACGTTTTGGTCATGTATACTTATTGTGTATCTAATTTATATTTTAATATATTTAACATCTACTGGTCATCCTGCCATATGGGGGAGGGGGTGGGAGATAAGAGGTGAAAAATTGGAACAAGAGGTTTGGCAATTGTTAATGCTGTAAAGTTACCCATGCATATAACCTGTAAATAAAAAGCTATTAAATAAAAAAAAAAGAAAGAAAGAAAAAATACCATGACATGACAGAAAGAGACCTGGATGTAGACTCAGAGCACCTGGGTTTTAGTTTTGCTATTTAACACCTGTGTGACTTTAGGTAAATCCTTTCATTTTTCTTGGCCTCAGTTTACTAATTTGTAAAATGAAAGGGCTTGACTCTGTGGTCCTTTGTAACATTCCATTTCATGCTTATAACCGCACAAGTCTTAACAACTTTCACTTGGAATAACACTTCTATTTCTATATTTATACTTTAAAGTTTTGTTTTCTGACTTTCAAAGTCTCTTAATATATTTAGTCTCTCTTATTCAAAGAGGTTTTAGTAAAAGATCAAAAGTTATCTAGGATCCTCCCTAGCATACCAAATGAAAGATAATACCACAAGAGTTGGAAGATAAAATTTCTCAACTTTATCACTACCTGCTTCCTTGTTTAAATGGAAACATGAACTTTAATTTTATCAGAGATATTCATCATAATGTACCTGTCAAAGTTTAACAAAATATCAGGCACGGCTATCTGATTGCATTCGGAATGAGAGTAGCATAAGCCTTTGGAGATTGTTCTTTAAAGGTTTACATGGTATAGAATCCAGTATAAGAAAAAGAAGATAAGAAACTATATTCTGAAGAGCCGGAAGGAGAAAATTGAGTATGTGCTAAGCTTCTAATTTTGAAGGGAAGGCAAAAAAAGTAAAATTTAAATGCCTTGTCTTTACTTTTGCTTTTTGTAACTATTAACTATGCCTATAAAATAGATAGAAACAAATACATTCATATATATATATACATATATGTATATGTATATTACATATACATATTCAACACTCTATTGATTAAATTACTAAAACTCCCTTTATCAGTCTAATTTCTTATATTCCCCTACTCTCTGAATAAATTAAAACAGCTACATAGGCTCTACCAACTTTCTTTGCATTTTTCAACATTAACTAATGACTAAGACTTCTAAATTTCTGGAAAAATTCCAGATTCAACAATTAAAGAGGTGGTTTCTGAGCATTTAGAAAATGAGACAGCAATCATTATGAGCCAGAAGGAATTCAGTAAGAAAACCTCCATACTGTTTCTTTAGACAACTTCTGACAATTACTGGTGGGAGAGTGGAGGTCAGGGGAAGCATTATAAAGCAAAACATTTATAAAAAAAATTTAATATCTTGGGAATAATGTGGAAAGAAGTAGATGGGATGGTAGTACTGTAGAGTAGATTTGGCAATTGTTGAATAACTTAACCAAAGAGTGTTGAGTAATATAGATCAATGTCATCCTAGAAGAAAGTCTTGGGTAAACCATTAAGGCTCTTGTTCTGGTCTACATTTTTATCAGTGACTTAAAAAATAACATAGATCACACACTCATTAAATAGATTCAGACTTGACATTGGATGATTAAATTAGCTCCAAAAAAAGATTTTACCTGACTGAAAATATGGATTAAAGATAAAATTATGAAATTTAATAAGGACAAAATTTAAATCTTTTGAGTATTTTAAAAAGCATAACTGCATAAAATAGGATTAATTAAACATGACTATATAGTCCATGAAGAGATTATATTAATTTTGAGGCAACAGTGTAATGGAATTTTAGGCTATATTCCCAGTAGCATAGTGTTCAGAATATAATATCTGGTTCTATTAAACTCTCCCTTTAATAAATCACATCTGGAATGATGTCTCCAGTTCTAGACAGAACACATTTTAGACAGGACTAAGTAGTTGATGAGGTACAGATGAATCAGGATAATAAATGTACTTAGAATCATGTTTTGTAAGAACTAAGAAGTGAGTAACAGCCTACAGAAAAGACTGCAGAAAAGAAAATATCTAAAGAATTACTTTAGGGATTCTAACTCTGCTCCAGCTGTTTCTCTAATTGCTCTTCTTCCTCCTCCTTTTGTTCTTCTTCCTCTTCCTTCTCCTTCTGCTGATGATTTAGGGTCACCTCTGAGTCCAAAGCTGTCCTAGACATGTCTACTTATACCTCATATGAGACTTCAAAAGGACCGCTTCCAGGGGTCAGGGAAACCTCCAAGGAAAAATAGCATTATGAGGTAGAATATGATCATTTGGGGACATATTTAGAACTTCAATAGAATTCACAGAAGAATATGCAAACAAATCTACATTAAAAATTTTCTCCAAATGTCTATATAGTATATTCCTGGAGATACTTCAAAATCATGTTTTCTTCATTTTGACATTAATAGTCTTTATTGGATGAACCTAATACCAGCATCCAGGAAATAGCCAAACTATTCAGCTATACCACCTATACAAGTATAGCTATACCAGCTATATTAGACCAAGTGAGATTGTGAATAGCAAATTTCAAGTTTTAGCAATAGTAAAAACAGATGGTCTATTCTAGGGACACAGGAATCACAACAGCATAGCTCAGGGTATGGCCATCCAGGGTGGGCATATTGATGATTATGAAGTTGGGATCCCCATCAGTAGAAGTCTTCAAGTTATGTTGGGATGGTCACTTTTCAAGGATTATGTGGACTAAATTCCTATTTAGATACAGTTTCTACTAGGTGATCTCCAAGGTCCCTTCAGGGGCTGAGATTCTGATGGTTTAAAACTAAATATGCCTTATTAATTAGATGTCATTACTGTTTGTAATGAAGTTTTTAAAAAACTATGCTAATCAATGTAACTATATTTTATACTATATATATATACATATATATAAAAAATGAAAACACTTTGGTAAACATTATATATTAATGATGATTTCTGGTGACAGTTTCTTCCCTCTTTAGCCAATGAAAGAACTAGAAAAAGATGCTTTCTCATGACTCCAATCATCAAGCATTGAACTTTTTTAGACAGGGCAAGTTTTGTTACAAGTCTGACATGCTTTCTCATGGGTATCAAACACCTGGTTTAAGATAAAATCCAAAAGTCCTATTTTCTGTAGCTTCAGGTGTGCAGTGTGTCTGACATTTTCTTGGCATATTATGCAAAAGAGTCGATTAAATTAGCTCTAATTTCACTCAACATACAGAATGTTAGGGATTGGCTTTCAGGAAAACTGCTCCTCATTAGAAGCTAGACATGAAGGAAATTAAACAACAAGTAGAACAATATTTAAGAGACTAAAACTAAAATAAGATTTCCTTATTTATTGAGGGATTTTTTTGTTCCCATGATAGAAAGTCACTCAAAAGCTGCATGTTTCTTCATTTATAATTCACATTTTGTACAGGTAGATCTAAAGAGATGGAGGAGAGAGATAAACCATGGACACCCAAAAACATTTCTGTGCAATTACTTGAAAATGCCACTATTGAGAATTACTAGGAGATGATAAATGCATGGTGCTGGACACAATTAGGGTTTGTGAAATCAACCATACTATAGTTCATATGTTTGAACATATGTTTGAAAGCCCAAAGCATAGTTCTATAGAATTGTACACTATTCTATAACAATGTTGTCTTCGTTTCAAAACCATTTATATTATGAAGAACATAAAATTCACATGTATCTAGTTAATTTAGGTTTAAATAATTTGATATTTTGCCTTTTGAAAGGCTTTGTAATTTTGTGCTAGATGGGTGCTTAAATCATTAAGAACTTAATTTTATTTTTTAATATTTTGCAATTCTGAGAATTAGAATGTTAAACGTTTACTCATCAATATAGAATTAGAAGGCAGGTGTTTTCTGAACATATCCATACTTTTAATTTTAACATATACAAAACATACTAATATCATAAAAAATTAGTTGTTTTTACCTATTTGATTATTCCATGTTTTACACAGGGCTCTCTTTTATACATACATGTATGTATTATGTATGTATATAAAATACACATATTTATGTGTATATATGCTACATATTTTTAAATCATATGCTACAAAAAGTCAAATGCTATCCAAAATATATATTTGTCCCCAAATTTTCCTAGCAAAGGACAAATGCAACAGCAAAATTTTCTTTCTAAATTCTTATTGAGAAAATTACACATATACATATGTGTATATAATTATCGTTATTTTTATTGCATACACTTTTCTGTGCAAAACTTGTCCAACATTTTTATTGGAAATTCTGTCCAGCAACCAGTAGATGAATTAAGCTAATAATAGAACCCAAACCATGTAATGGATTTCTTGAACCTATTTAATATATAGAGAGAGAGTAGAATAATGTTGTCTAACTCTATTCGTCAAAATTAATCTGAAGGAGACATGCAGAATTCTCTTGATCTGTCATATTTTTAGCACAAGATCTTACCTGAAATCCAGAGAAACATGGGAAGACTTATATGATAGGATATAATAATAATATCAATGATAACAATAGTAATAGCTATTATTTATATAGAGCTTTAAGGTTTACAAAGCAGTTTGCATAGATTTTCCCCTTTGATTCTCACAACAATTCTGGGAGATAACTGCTATTATAGGAAAGCAAATTGCAATTTAGACCATAAGTGATTTGCCAAGGGTTACACAATTAATAAGTGTCCAAGATAGGATTTCTACTTTTGTCTGGACTCCAACTTCAATAGTTTATCTACTACACTACTTTGTCATCTAACACTGAAATCACTGATCAAATGTTATGGGTACTTTAGATATTTTGGGTGTATAATTCCAAATTCCTTTCTAGATTGGTTCAGTAAATGCATAGCTCCATCAATAAGGCATTACTGTTCCTGCCTTTCTACAGTTGTTCCAACATTGTTAACTTCCTTTGAAAATCATTTTTTTTTTTAGTTTCTATTCTAATTTTGAATTAATTTTCATCATTACTCCAATGAATAGTGGTTAGGTTATCCACAAGTAACTGATTCAGGAATGACTACCACAGGATGAGTCATTCCCTTTATTTTAAAATATAACAAATTTCCTATATATAATATTTATATTTATATAAGTAACATGTTGTAATGTTATTTAGTGCTCATTGTATTCAGTGTTGTGAATATTTTGTTGCAGATAGAATTCATACCATGGAGCATGAGGCTATTGTGAAATCTATATATCTTTGACTTATATTGTTCCTCACTTGAAACAAATTTCTCAATGTATTCTTTCCTATCCTCATTTATTTCCATCTTTGCTTTGAAATTACTGAAAATCAAATATATATATTGATTTGATTTAATTTGGAGAATTTTTTATCAGACTGTTAAAAAATTTCTGCTTTCCATGCTCAAGATATTTTTTCAATGTGAGTTGCAATAATTTTTGTGGTAGTATTTGTGCAAATATTTATTTTTATCTCAACAATATAAAATGGTAGCATGTTCCATGAGATGTTTCTTATTGCTTTTGGATACATGATAAGACTGACATTACTAAATACATTAAATGTCTCTCAAAGGTGACCCAATGAGCAATCCTATTGTTTGGTCACAAATTTTTTATTTTCTGGTTTTCTTTACAATAAAATTGTCAAGATTGATAGCATTGATTTCATCTACAATTATAGAATTGTGCTAATTTTCCATCGTTTAATAAAAATATCATATTTAGAATACCAATAAATACTTATAGAAAATTTAAAACCATATCATTCATAAAACCTCAAAATGTTGCTAGCATATTCTCTGCAAAATTTTAAATATACAGAAGTAGATAAATGAGTTGATAGACTTCCTCTTGTCAAGATACTTTGACAATTATAAATTAGCAGCTACTGATTTTCTCTCAGTAAATATCTGAAAATATTTTGAGAATTAATCCCACAATGTCCTAAAAAATTGTCACCTTTCACAGAAACTTCATCTGTATATATTTGATCCAGTCAAGCTTCGATTTCACTATATTTTTTTATGTGGCATATCTGTTGCTAATATAAACACATTGCAACAGAGATGATAGAATCTAAATGTCATAACTGTATTATCCTTGATGATGAAAGGAGTTTGATATTTTTAAAAAATAAGGTTCTTTTCTATCCTTGTGTTTTGTCATTCTCCCATTTTCATCCTCAAATGCTTCTGGTATAATGGCTTAGCTGAATCTCTTGAAAGGCTTTCTTTCAACTTATTTCTCCCTCCCCTGTTTAACACTTTTATGAAATGATACTGCCAATCTTCCTACATCAACATTCTCTGAAAAAATTTTAAAGTGAATTCATATTCTAAAAAGAGGAGGAGAGAAGTATCATAAAGACAAAGATTTCATAAAAATTACTCTAGTATAGTATGTATTGAAGGGAAAAAAGACGGCTCCAAAGAGTCTGGCTATTGGAGTCATCCAAATATGGGAAGATGATGATTGAATGACTGAATTCAGATAGATAATGTCATCTTGAAAAAAAGTTTATATTTTAATACTCCTTCCTTGGATTTATTTCAGTTAAAATATTATTAGTGCATCAAATGAGTTCAATTTTTATTTTGTAGGCTAGATATGTCAAACATACAAGCCATAGGTCAAATGGCAACCTACAACACATCTCATTGCAGCCCAAATAAAATTAAAATAATTAGGAAATATTTAATATAATAAATTAAAATATGATAAAATATAATAAAATATTGATAAGGCAATATGCAACTCTCAGTGGTCTTTATGGATAGTTTACTAGTCCCTGTTTCCATTTGGTTTGACACCACTACTCTCAATATTGTAGTATTCCATGAGATGCAGACATATAGTATCACTAAAAGCAATATGGTACAAGAGAATGAGCCCAGGATTTGCAGGAAGATATGTTATTTTCAATTTCTCCAATACCATTTATGACTTTTGCAAACTTTGACAAGTAATTTAACTTTCCTAGGTCTCAATTGCCACACCTGAAAAATGTAGAGTTTTCTAAGATCCTTTCTGGCTCTGGCTATATTTCCCAGGAAACTGAAAAAGAATTGTCATTGTGGGAAGGAAAATGAAGAGATGTGAGAGGATCTACAAAGTAAGGGTAGACCATATTTGGTAACTTAATTGGATATTAAGTTGAAAAAAGAGCAAAGCTATTCTGAGGTTTCATAGGCTTGGATGGGAAAATAATGATAATATATAAAGAAATAGTAAATTCAAATAGGAAGAAGCAATATTAGGAAGAAAATGAAAAGTCTCATTTTATTCATGTTGAATTAGAAAATGAACCACCTGAAGGTAGAAATATTGTCTTCCACCACTCTTCATACAAGTTTTTTGTTCTATACCTGTAAGATACTTAAGATTATTATTTTTACTTTACATACTTATTATCAGATACTTAATAAATTGTTTTTAATCTAATTGAGCCCGTGAGACATTCAAGTGATGACAATACAATCTCCCTTTGACATCTAAGTATTTCCTTGAATGGGACATGAATGTCCCATTGGTTCAATTAGATTGAAAACAATTTTTTTAAATAGTAAGTATAGCATAATATAGTATAATATAGTAAATATAAGTGTAATAAAATATTAAGTATATATATATATAAATATAATATGTGTGTAGATATATGTGTGTATGGTATACACGTACATACACATCCTTTTTTACATGAACTCTGTGATCCTCAGCTTCCTCAGGTGTAAAACTAAGTAGTTGATTTAGATGACCTCTCAAGTCATGTCCAGATCTAAATCTTGCCAAGCTAAGACACTTTTTCATTGCTGTGAATCATCAAAAAGAAAATATTGTGAACATCATAAAACTTTATTGTCTTTCCCTTCTCACCAAGAGTTACAAAAAGAAATACCTAGGACTAATCAACTTTTGGCAAAAGAGAACAAATGATTTTAACATCTGGAATCACCTCCTAGGAGAACTGAAAAATCATCCTATGGAGCACTAGTTTAAAACAAGAAGAAATGGAAGAAGGTGGGAAGTCAAAACTAATTGTAGGAAAAGAAGATTTGTAGAATATTCACGTTGAGAACTGTCAATGAGTTTGAAGATTTACAGTGGTAAATTACATGACTATTGGCATGGAATTTCTAGGTTCTTTTCCTCCTTTCCACAGCTAGATGACACAGTGGGCCTGAAATCAGGAAGACAAAAGTTCAAATTTTACCTCAAATACTTAGGAGCTGTGTGACTCTGATCTGACTCACTTTTCTCATCTGTGAAATGGGTGTAATAATTGCACCTACCACTTAAGATTACTGTAAAAACCAAGTAAAATATTTGTAAAATTCTGAGCACAGTACCTAGGCACTATACAAATACATTCACTTGTCTTCCCTTATTTCTTCTCCTTTAATAAAAACCTCTTTTACAGTTTCTTGAAATTACATTCTAATGAAGGAGACAATATGCACCAAAGATTTACCTCATCTGCAAAATGAAAGGATTCAGTGTCTTCTAAGATCCTTTCCAGCTCTAGTACTATGATCCTATAATATATTCATAAAAATCATAGACAATTCAATCCCTGAAAGATAAGAATGCTTCTAATGCATTATTCTAGGCATTAGACCATGAATTGGTAAATACTCTATAGCTATTAAATTTTTTTACAGCCTGTGGCAATGTTGCATATTTACTACCATCTCTTTATGTAACCTTTTTTAGTCACTGTCACTCAGTCTCTAAATCTGAGTCAAGATTCAAATTCAGGTCTTCCCTATTCTAAGTCCAGGACACATTCCAATACACTACATAGTCTATCATTTTATTAATATTATTGTTGCTTCTATTTATTAATCCATATATTTAGCATAAGTCAAATCTTAAAAGTAATTTAATGCTATGATTAGGATGTTTTATTATAGTTATAATAAGAACTATTTTAATCTCTAGTTGGACATAATTGGTCAGTGGCTTCAGCATAGTAAATTTGTAAAATTATCAGATCAGCATCTGACTTCTAGACTGAATATTGGTGGCAAGAAATTATAGGTGCATAAGAATCATTTGTATAATGTAAATCATGAGCAGCATAGCAGATAGAGAGCTGGCCGCATTGTCAAAAAGACTTGAATTCAAGTCCTCTCTAACTCAAAATTGCTATGTGATCTTGAGCACATGATTAGATGGAGATTAGCTAAGGTCCATGGATTTCTTCACAAAGAAATCTCTGTATTGATGAAATCAAAATTTCAATCAAAATAAGTGAATTATAACCATAATTTTCTGTAAGGATAAAAAATTATCCCCCCAATAAGTTTAAAACTTGTGAAATGAAGTATCTATCAGAAATACAAGCAAATAAAATAAGTGAATCGAAACATTTTAATGAGAGAAAATTATAGCAATTTATTTTTATTTCTTTGGAAACATTATGTTTTAAAGACTAATTTAGAAATCACCAACAGTGAATGATAATTGGAAAATGGAAATATTAGAAATGAAAGGTGCTCTTATTTTTAAAATGGCATATTCTTAAAAAAAAAAACATTAAGCATATTATCTTTCGAAATCAAAACCACACATCTCAAAAGCATATTCCTCCCAGTAATATTTATCTTTTCTGAAAGAGACACTAAAAAATAACTTTATCCATTTAAATTCCTTTTGATCACATCTGGTAGATGACTTAAATTTACTTAATTCAAATGATGAGCAATGGCTAAAATTTACATTCCAGATATTTCCTCACTCAAGAGATACATTTGCAATTCCCTTCAAACAAATGTGATATGAAAAGTTGTAAAAAGATAACATCTGTAAGACTTTAGCTTATTTTGTCTTCTAACTATATTTTATCCACATCAATGATCATCTTTAAATTTTGCATCATAATTTTATTTTGGAATTGTAATAAATAAAGATTATAATTACATTTTCCCCAATATTCTCCAATGGTTTTTTTTTATAAGCAATTTACTTCCACATTATTTCAAAGTTGTCTCTCTTATTTAAAAATATATTTCTAAAGGAAACTAGTATGGAAGGATTTTTTTTTTAGTGTTATAACTGCTTTTAGTATCTGCACATCTACCATTTGCTGATTTCAGAAGAGAAATATGTCTGATAGAATCTACTTCTAAATTTGGTGCATTAGACTAAACTAAGTTATCTACCACATTGATTTCATATATGAACCAGTTAAGAATCTCTCCATGTGATGTGTCTGTTCTATTCCAACATTCTGTGACTACCCCCAATTTAAGATAATCAGAACATCTCTGAATTGAAAGGCTCAATACATCTCTTAAAAAGAACCATTCCATCATATGTTGATAAGTATGTTCCCTATCCTGAATGATAAGGAACTTACCACCTTCTAATAGAGTCTATTGTCATTTTCAAACAAAGGACAAAGGAGGATTTTTTAAAAAATTTATCTAGAATCTAAATCTTCCTTTTGTGTAACTTTTATTCATGGATCCAAAGCTAAATCATTTCAGCACCTCCTAGAAACCTAAAATTTTTCTGGTAAAGAATTATTTATATTTTCCATTTTATAATAGCCTAAAAGATTTTTAGAGTCTAGATTAAGAGATTTTAAATCCTAATATTTTTTACCTTATGGAAGATCTGGAGCAAAATGTTCCTTTTTGGATATCATATTTTAAGAGTAATATTGATAAACTATAAAGCATTTAGAGGAAAGTAACCAGGATTTTGAAAGATCTCTTATTAACCATTACATTTATGGGAATCAGTTGAAGGAATTGAGGATGTTTATTCTGGGGAAAACTTAGGGAAAATCCAACAGAGATCTTTGTTTATTTGAAAGTCTGCCATGTAGGGGCATCTAGATAGTGTAGTGAATAGAGTACTTTCCCTGAAGTCAGGAGGAACAGAGTTCAAATTTGACCCCACATGCTTAAACATCATACTTACTAGCTTTATGACCCTAGGCAAGTCACTTAATCCCAATTGCCTCACCAGAAACAAAAATCAGGAGTGAGTCTGCCATGTGGAAGAAAGAGTAAATTTATGCTGATTATATGTAGAGGATAATAGGTAGAAGTTACCTAGAAACAGATTTAATCTCGATCTAAGAAAAAAACCAACTGCCTAACATTGAGAGCTAATGAAAGTAAAAAAAAAAAAAAAAAAAAAAAAAAAAAAAAAAAAAAAGACTGCCTCAAATGATCATGTATCCTTTTCATGAGAACTCTCTAAGCAGAGTCTATATGATCCCTTGGGCATTTTGTAGAGCTATAGTAGAAAACTGCAATAGAAATTAGAAGTCATAAAAAAAAAAAAATCCTTGTCAGCTGTATATTGATTTAGAAAAAGATATATTAACATTATTCATGTTCTATTAATATTTTTGTTTTAAATAATTTGTTTTTAAAAATGTTTCTCAGATGCTCACACAGATTCTCTCATATATAGATGTTTGATACCTCTGTTCTAGAGAATATTCTTTGTCAGATGCTAATAAACTGCATGACTTTAAGGTCCATTTCTCTCATTGATTTTGTAATTGAAAAAAACTGTCTAAATCTATGAATAAAGCCCATTATTATCCAGATAATATGAACATTCACTTGTAAAACTCTATCACTCAAATTTCATATGTTTACTTCAACACTTATTGTGAAAATTATCTCACAAGATTTAGACCATGATGAAAGAGATAAAGTTAAAGTTATTTTTAGTTACTCTGTGGTTTGGCTGTGTAGTGCGTTCCATTAAGTATATCTTTTAGATAAGTGCAACATCTATTTTTTTGAAAACTCATAGAATTTTTTTCAACTTAATAGAGCTATTTAAGCTCTTACATTCCAGGTCATTAATTTTAATGGTTTAGGCATTGTTATATGGTACTCTCAGGAGGGAAAGGTACACACTAATAACTCTATTCCTTTGCAGGAAATATCTTCGTCAAAGTCACAACATTTCTTTGGTTTTAGAAACATTTAGTTTCTAAGTCTCTGTTACCATTTTATTTAAAGCCCCATTAGCCCCAACACATTGAACATTAACTCACCATTCTGCCCCATATATGATCCATTTAGAAAAATAGAAAAGCTCATAAAAATATCTTACTTGTATTTATATGTCTTCTGCCACTTTGTAAAGCCATAGAAAATGTGTCTAATTACTCTATAATGGAATGAAAGGGAAATAAGAAAAGGTAAAATAAGAATCAACTGACTAGTTTTTATTTTACCACCTAAGTCAATTTAAATCTTGATAATATTTTTTGTAAATAAAGATGTCTTCTTTACTTTATTGAAAGTGAGACAAATAGCATAACTAACAAAAAATATTGAAAGGGTGGAAACACATGTTCTTACCTGTGTGATAAAATGTCACTACCCTTTCTTTTAACCACTATCAGCTTGGAATATAATAAGAGATTAATAAATTTTTCTTCAGTTGAATACTGTTCCATAAATTTAGCAGATGGCTTACACTTCTCAATACCCCACCCCAACAAGCTTATCCCCCCCCCCAAAAAAAAAACTGTGCCTTTCAATTCTTATGTCCAAATTAGCTCCAATTTTACCAGCATCCCTAAAGAGTTGGTAGTTTCTTTGGCCTTCCACAGATCCAATTAGAACTGGAGCCTCCTTAATTTTGGCTTTACATCTAAAGTAAAATATTCATAGGAATACTACACAAATGATCAAATGACTGAAAATAATGCCCATCTGTGGGAGAAGAAAAAAAAGTAAAAGTAATTAGAACCATTCAGCAAGGCAAAAGGAGGAAAAATAGCCTTTGAAGAGATAATAGTAACAGAAACCTCCAGTTTTATACATGAAATCTGTTGGCACCATACTAACTGAAAAAAAAAAAAAAAGATATGAAAGAAGATATAACAACAGGTATTCTAAGGGGAATAGTCACTGTATAGTAGGGCCAGAACTAAGAAAAACTGAATATGCTGTACTTACTTTTATCTACAGTATATTCCTAGAAACCACATTATGGGAAAGATATAAGATCAAAAGTCTAATTGACAGTTCTATTCCTGATCATAGATAGTATCAAAGAAACTACATTTGTGATCAACAATATGCCATACAATTAAAGCCAAAAAACAATATCCATAAACATGTATATTTTAAAAAGTAAAATCATAAAAACAAGCTGAATCAAATAGGCCTAGATGTATTAAGCATTTTGATTATTCAGTGGTCCTAAATTTATGTGATACATGTAAATAATACAATTTAAATTTATAACAAATATAAACAAAATGATTAGGCTAATTATAATAAAACAATTAAAAGTTGATCATATGTGAAGGGTTTTTTCAAGGGAGGGTTAAAAGGTTATTTTGTTTTGTTTTTTGCTTTTTCAGACTGTTGAAAGGTTTTCATGAATGTTTTTCACCTATCAGTTCTTTTAAAACAAGCATAAGCACACACATAAATGCACATAGACACAGCCATCCAAGAATATTTAAAGTTATTATACTATATTTATATATATATATATATATATAAAATACTTAATATAATTTAAGTGCTCAATGAATATCTCTTACTGCTGTTTATAAGAAGGCCATTTTTTTCCCTGAAAAACATTTTTTAAAAGTAAGAGTTGACCCATAATTGCTACCCATCATCTTTTCCTAACTTCTCAAAGTACTATAGAAAACAATTATTTAATATCCGGCAAAATGGAGCCCTTTAGGAAACAAATATCAGGAGTTACTCCTCATGCCTCATTGTCACAGGACCTATTTGGAACTTTTCAGACATCTATCTGAAGATTTCATTCCAGTGGAAAGGTAAAATAAACAAACACACACTTATCAAGTCATTAGCATTACACCTTTAAAAAAGCATTTCTTAGCATCTCTCACAGAACTGCTGAGCAGGTATAAAACCAGTCTTACTGCAAATGTGCTATTATCTTGATCTTTTTCTGGGTTTAAATACTAAATGTGTGTAGGTTTGGTTATAGATTTTAATTAACAGCCTCCAGGGACAGAAATGAATAAAAATGATTTAGAGTTATTCTCAACCTAGGAAAGGTTGCTATTCCCTTTCTATTGTTTTCTGTATATCTCCCTAATCCATGTATTCTCTCACTTTTTTCTCCTATAGTTTTTCCTGTCTAGTTTACCCTGCTAGATTATATATTTTTAGCTCTAAGGAACCTGAGGATCATCTAGTCCAGCAATCTCATTTTATAAATAAGAAAACTAGGACTAGAAAAAACATCAGAAACATATTCCATTCCCAGGCAAGTGATGACAAAAGAGAAGGAAGGAATAAGAATTTATAAAGTCCTTATTATGTGTTAGATACTGGGCTAGATGTCTTGTAAATAATATCCCATTTGTAGTAGAAACATCATAATATACACTCTCCAATATTCTGATAAATGTGCAATATCATTTTCAGGGCAGCTAAATGGCACAATAGATAGAGCACCAGTCCTTAAGTCAGGAGAACCTGAGTTCAAATCTCAGACCTTTAACACTTCCTAGATGTGTGACCCTAGGCAAGTCACTTAACTCCAATTGCCTCAGGGGGAAAAAAAAAGGTATTTTCTTCTTTCTATCACACTTTCCATTCTCCCACAATTCTATCCTTATAGATTTATTCCATAAAGAGAAGAAAAACCATTAGATTCTACTGTAAGACAATTTTTCTAGTCTTTATTATCCCAAGGAAAAGTTCCATAAATATTTAAACTTCTCTCAGCTTCATTTTCCTTATCTATCAGGTAGAGGATTTGGACTAGATCAGGGGTTTTTTAACTCCAGGATGTGATATTTTTAAATTAACAATTATGTTTCAATATAATTAACTTTTTAGTCTATATAATTTATTTCATTCATTTAAAAGAAAATCTGAGGAACAGTACATAGGCTTCACTAGATCACCCAAAGAGTCCCTGACATAAACAAGAACTCCAAAACTCAATAGCCTCTAAGGTCCCTTTCAGACAAAAAAAAAAAAATCACTATATAGCAAAATTAAGATGCTAAAATATAATAATGCATGTAAAAATATAAAATGAGAGTACATGACTTCCCTTCCTCTGTATTGTCTACAACTTTAGACAAAATTAGCACTTGTTATTCTAATTTATATTTTGAACGGGGCCTGGCATAGCCCAATCCATGCATTAGACATGGCTATCTAGACAAGATAAGATGAAGGCAAAATTTTGTCATGAGCTTTCCCCATATTAAGGATTCCTATGAAGAGTATGGTGACAGTTTGTTTCAATTTCCAATGAGAAAAGAAAAGAGTTATCTGATTTATATTGCAAAAAGAAATATTTAGGTTTGAAATTTTTCCTGAAGGTGAGTTGCTAAGGATTGGAATGAGTTATCAAAGGAAATTACAAAATCCTTTATTTGAAGGACTATAATACGTAAAGTCTTAAAATCATTCCATCTGTATGGCTTTTCTATGTTGATGACTTATTCCTAATGGATCAATATTTTCATTGGGATGAGTAATTCCATAATAGGCTCTGAAAAAAAGGCCAAAGTCTTCCATTTCATACAGAACCATCTCCAATCATCTTGATCTATATCTTGCCACTGGACCCAGATGGCTCTGCAGGGGAAAGTGAGGTAAATGATCTTGCACAACCTCCTTCACATAAATCCAATTCACTTGCATATCATTGTATCACTTCCCTGATGTCATGGTTCTTGTCCAGAATGAAGGACAAACAACATTTTGAGTTGGAGAACCTGAATTCAGACTCCAATTCTGATTTACAATTAAATTAGCAAGCCATAGGAGAAAATAAGAGTCTGTTTCCACATCAATGAAGAAAAGCCTAGAGGCCAGTGGTATAATTTTTGGAGACAAAATTTGAAAGAGCTTTTTTCATTGAGGCAGCTGTAAAAGAGAGAAGAGCCTTGGGGGAAACCTAAAGACAATTAGATTTTCAGAAAAGATGAAAGAGATATCTGAAATGTTCCCTTTAGTCCTGAAATACATTGGTAGAATTTTTGAAAACAATATAAGTAGTGATAGTAATAATTCATTTTATAGTGTTTTGTATTTGCAAAGAAAGTTACAAAGATGCCTTATTTAATGCTTATAATGACATTCAGATATAATGTAGAAGTACAATTTTATCCATTTTTCAAATGCAGAAAATTGAGACCCAAAGAATTTTTATAAACTTGCTCATGATAACACAGTTGACAAACAGTGACGTCAGAACTCAAAATCACTCTTTTGCTATACTGATTTACCTTATAAAAGCCCTAAGGGATCCTGCATTAGGAATATGTTGAAGTTAGCAGCAAATTATTAGACTCAAAAGTCCATCTAGATTTAGCAAAATGAATCTATGTGAAACTTTTTTTTTAATTTTTTAATAATATTTTGTTTTCCAAATACATGTAAAAATACTTTTCATCTTTGGTTTTTGGAGGACTTTGTGTTCCAATTTTTTCCCCTCTCTTCCTTATCTCCCTCTTCTGCAAGAGAACAAGTAACCTGATATAGGTTAAATATGTGCAGTTCTTTTAAACATATTTCCATCTTTGTTCATGTTGTACCAAAAAAAAAAAAAACAGATGAAAGAAATTTTAAATGTGAGAAAAAAAAGTAAAAATACTATGCTTTTATCTATATTCAGTCTCCATAGTGCTCTGTCTGGATGTGGATGACATTTTCGATCAAAAACCTATTGGAATTACCTTGAATTACTACATTGTTGAGAAGAACCAAGACCATCACAGTTGATCATCACATAATCTTGTTGTTATTATGTCCAATGTTCTCTTGGTTCTGCTCACTTTACTTAGCATCAGTTCATGTAAGTCTTTCTAGATTTTTCTGAAAGCAGCCCACTCATTTCTTATAGAACAATATCATTACATTACTTTCATATACTATAACTTATTCAGCCATTCCCTAACTGATGGGCATCCACTCAGTTTCCAGTTTCTTGCCACTACAAGGAGACCAGCCACAAACATTTTTGCACATGTGGGTCCTTTTCCCTCTTTTATGATCTCTTTGGATACAGACCCAGTAATGGCATGGCAGGATTACTGGGTATTCACAGTTTTATAGACTTTAGGATGTAGTTCCATATTAGCCTCCAGAATTTCACAATTCCAACAACATTTGCTAACTCTTTTCAAAGCTGTCAAACTGTTTTTATGATCCCAAATTCCAGTCATCACTACCAAAAGGAAGTTATATTGTTCAAAGTTGGCCAAGTTATTTTTGTAAAGAAACATTTTATTAGTCTCAGAGATCAAATGAAATTGAAGAAAAAAAGTCTATTTAAAACAAAAAGGACAAATGTCAAGTTTTAGATGAGCTAATCTAAAAAGTCACTGAGACAAACTATAATGAAATAAGGATCTATGTTACTCCCATGTACCTCTTGTAGGAAAAAAACCCTTTAGAATTCTAGTTACATTGCTCTATATGTTACACCATTGCCCATCTCACTTGTTCTGTATTATTAAAGACAGTCTTCACTGCTCCCCAAACTACATAGTAGATATTAATGTGAACCTTAACTGTTGTTGTTATTCCCATAAAATGTTTGACGTCTAAGCTTTGAGCCATTTCCTCAGGTAGTTTAAATTTTGAATGTACTGTTGTCATATTTTATTTTCTAAATTGGAAATTTTTGTAGGAAAAACTCATAGTTTCTACCTGAGTTCCATTCAGGTCAAGTCAATAAGCATTTATTAGCCTCCTGTAGTGTATGAGTCACTTTAATGGCTTTGAGGATAGATGAAGAGGGGGGAAGAGAAGAAAATTTTCCTATCTTTAAAGAGCTTAAATTGTAGAGGAGCTCATTAATTCAAGATGCTCTAAAAGAAAATGCTATTTTTATCATTGTTAATGAAGAATCTTTTTTATATACCTGGAGTGGGATTAGAGTAAAATTTAAAGAGAATAAAATTTAGAGAAAATATAGATCCCATGGACTGAGGTTCCCAAATATGTAAAAACAAAAGTCAAATTTTAGAAAGAGTAAAGAAGTAATATAATAAGTTAAACTCTGATTGGATACTTTAGTAGCTAAAATGAGTTATCTACATAAAATTATATTATAGTTTAATTATTTGGTTCATATGCAACCTTCAGTCAGGAATTTTCTTGGACTCAAATGACTAGATATCTGACTCCAAAGAAGGCTATATTATAACCACTCCTTGTAATAATTTCACTCTTGAAAAACTCTTATGTTTTTACAAAATTTAAATACTTCTTTGTGACATAAGATATAAATCTGAAGTAAAAGGAATCAATTTCACTGTGAAGAAAATAAATATATATTAAACCTACTGGAGGGAAATTGGACTTCTTTTGTTTTACTTCTTATCTTTTCCTGCTTATGGAAATATTTAGTGGCTTTTTTCATTTGTGTAAGAACAATATGCTTTCAGAGAATTTCTGATAAGATGGTGTATTTAATAATGCTTGAAAGTCTATTTAATTTACTTTTTTTCTTATACTCCTTAAAATAGAATCAATATTTTGTCCCAGCCCTAAAGAAGCTTCAAATGGTTGATAAGCCAGTATATCTTTCTACCAATTCTTTTAAAAATTCCAAAGAGCAATATGCAACCTTTTCTACTCTCTTACTCTAGAAAGAAACAAGTGATTCAAAATTTATACATATGAATTATTTATATGTGTTATCTTTTGCCAAAAACTTGCCCTTCCTTTGAATCTCTCCATTTCTATAATGCACACTGCCATGTTTTAAGTTATCCTAGCCTACTCGCCCTCCTTCATCTCATATATCCAAAGAGTTATAATAGCTATGTATTATCATTTCTATCCCCCAACAGTGCTTTCACAGTATCCTCTTCTATTTATTAAGGCACCATCATAGATCAGGCCTTCACTATAGTTATAATCTCATTTAGATTACTATAATAGCCTCCCAATTGTTCTCTTTGCTTGGTTTTTCTACCCAATTAAATTAATCCTCCATGCAAAGTGATTTCTTAAAACTAAGATGTGACCATGAAAGTATTCAATAAATTAAATGGCTCCCTTATCATTAAATATGAACTTTTCTGTTTAGTTTTTAAAGTCCTTCAAAATCTAACCTACTTTTGTTATCATATTATATATATTACTCTTTCCTGTATTCTGTAGTCCATCCAACCTGACCATCTTGCTAATCATCACACACAGCATTTAACATTTTCCTTCTCTGAGGATTTGTACTAACTATTGGTATTATTATATTTCTTCATTTTCAATTCTTATAATCTCTTGTTTTCTTCAAAATTCAGCTCAAGAACTATCCTTTCCATGAAGACTTTCTTGATTTCATCCTCTCCTGCAACCAAAGCAGGATCCCTTCTGTCCAAAAATTCTGTAATCTAAGACTCTATTTACCATATTTTCCTATTTTAAGTAAACTAATATCCAAACTTCTTTGAATACTTTTTCTTTATACTTAGAAAAAATATATAGTTTTCCAGTGCCTTTAAAAAATTTCACTTTGGTCAACTATCTTTATCATTGACTTAATATATGAAGTGCTAATATAGACTAAGAATCTGCTATGAAATCTGGAGTTTTCCACAAGGGTGAATTGTGACTTAGAGAGGAATTCTGCCTTTTTTCAAAAACAGGATGGGGAAATGATCCTATTAAGTAGATAAGATATTATCTTTCAGTGCTTTTCACAGAATGAGTAATAACCATATCCAGCATGTGGCTGGCTTTCTAGGTTAGAAGTTAAAAGATGTTCAGTAAATTAAGCATTCCCCTAATGTAGTGGTGAACAATGATTTCAAAATAAATGTTAGTTACAGACTTTTGGAAATGGTCTTGAATATAAATGAAGGCAAGTAGGGCATCATTTTTTAAAACCCAATTCTATATAAAAGAAAGTCTCTAAATCCAAATGACCACAAGCAGATAAAGATTCAGTTCCACGGTACATGAATGCTAGACCAAGAGCAAAAGGCAAATTCTGTTTTTTTGTTGTTTAGTGTCACTCTTGAGGACTTTGCTTCCTATCTTTTAAGTGATTTCAAGTACCAGTCTCCCAAAAGAAGAAAAAGATGCACACATTTTTGGTTTAATGGAGCTTTTATATTGAAATTTCCATTTCAAAAGAACCAAAATTCTAGGTGGAATTCTGGAGGATTGATAATTTTTGCCTACTTGTTGCACCTGAGTGGTATTTTGAAGTATAGGCTTTCAGAAAAGAAGAAGAAAAAAACAGTAACAGATATAGGTTTCCTTTCTTTTTTATATTTTTCCAGCCTCTTTGAAAAACTTTGTTTTTATTAGGGAATAAAAGCAACTAATTTCTTAAAATCATTCTTCTGATTTTAAAAATTTACAATCCAAAATACTGGTAAAAATATATATATAGATGTATATATAGATATACATAGATATAGATTGAGAAATAAATGAGGTGCTGTCGCTTGAAAAGTCATAATATATTTGTTGAAGAATATTTATGTAGCACTGCCATTTGAATCAGCCCATAAGAAATCATTTTTTGTGAAATTACCTGGTGAGAAAATACTTCATTTCATTCTGGTCAAGAATTTTACAGGTCAGTACCATATAGAAGTTTGATGAGGCATTTCTTCACATTCACACTGCAGTGCTTTCCATTTCAAGGATGGTTTCTTGCAGATGTACATGGTCAGCCCTCAATTAACCATAGGAGTAGGTGGAAGCCATGATGTAAATAATCCACATGATATTCATATTCCACAGAATACTGTTCTCATGCCTTATCATTGTATCATGTTGACCTTGGGTTTTCATAGACAACACCAATGAGTATAAGTTTGCCCCATGATAAAAAGCTTTCTGGCAAGAAGACTACATCCTCTTTCTGAAAACATGATTTGATAAGTTCAGATTGACTCATCACTAGCACACTGGTTAAGTAATGCTCTTTCACATGTAACCTCACTGGATTTCAGAAATAATGAAGACAAAATGGTGTAGGGTACTCAGAATTGCCCAATTTTTTATAAAAACATTTACTTCATTGTTGGTATTCTGTATTTGAGATCCTGCCCAAAAACTATGAATGGACTCATTATTAGAGTAATTTATTTATATATCAGTCTCCATATTCTCCTCTAAATGGATCCAGAAGACAAAAGAAAGTTCCAACTAATGGAAAGATGACTTACAGTTAGTTCTATTGTAGGGGAATGAAAGTAGTCTTAGAATGGGAGACAAAGGCAGAATAAAAAAAATCATTTCATGAAGTACTTGTAGTGTTTACTTCCAGAAGCCAAATCCACGTTCACCTTTGGGTAACTATAAAATATACACATGCACATACATAGAACGACATGCATATATATCTATATATATATTTAGACACATTTAAATACACACATGCATTTACCCATATGTAAATATGCATCTTAAGCAATATTAGTATGGCTAATTAAATCTAATGTAGATTTCTCTCATGATAGAATCTTTAAGTTCGACTTTGTCTAAGATCAATAATTACTAGTTCTTGATGCCTCTTTTTAATGATGTGAGTAGTTGTTCAGAAGTATGAGCTCTCCTCCCCCCTCTCATGTCTCTGTGTCTATTCTTCCTCTGAACTTAATTTGTATAACAATGATTATTTTTTACCTTTCCCTAGGTAGTTTTACTTTTTAGAATCAGATCATATTCAACTCTGCCCCAATCTTTCCTTTGAGTTACCTAATTGCTGATGACAACCTTAAACATATCTACATTCCCATGTAAAAAATGCAAACAATTTGTGCACGTTAAGTTCCTTGAAATTGATCTTTGGTATTGCCTCTTATATGTCAAATTTTCTATCAAGTTTGAATTTGATTGAAAGAAATCTGGAAATCTGCAAATTCATTGAATGTCCTTTTTTTCATTCAATATTATGAAAGTTTGCTGGATATGTTATTTTTTGGCCACAGGTGTAGTTCTTGAGATTTTTGGTGTATATAATTCCAGGACCTGTGCTCTTTTATTGTGGCTGCTGGTAAGTACTATTCTATTCTAAGTGTAGTCCCAGCATATTTGAATTGTTTTTTCTCATTTCTTGTAAAATTTTCTCTTTGACAAGGGGATTTAAAATTTTGGCAATAATATTCCTTTGTGTTCCACAAGGAATCTTTTTCAGGTGGTGATCAGTGGATTTTTTCTATTTCTACTTTCTCCTCATATTCTATCACTCTAGGTCAATTTTCTTGGATTATTTCTTGTATTATTATGTTAAGGTTCATTTTCTGGTAACAGTTTTCAAGCAGTCCAATTATTCTTTTATTTTTTTCTTATTGATCTGTTCTCTAGATCTGTTGTTTTGCTTAAAACATGTTTCACAATCTGTTTTATTTTTTCATTCTTTATATTCTGTTTTGTTATTTCTTGGCCTCTTAGAGCTTCATTGGCTTCCCCTTGTCCAGTTCTAATTTTCAAAGAGATATTTTTATCTTTAAGACAGTATCTCCTTTTCTAGTTGGTTAACTTTGTTTTTTACATTTTTGTTTTGTTGGGTGTTTTTGTTTTTATTTTTTTAGTTTTTCCTCAATGTCTTTCATTTGATTTTTAAATGCTTTTTGAGTTCTTCTATAAATTCTCTCTGGGCAAAAAATCACTTACTCTTTGTGATAGAAGAAACTTTTTTTTTCTTCAGTGTCCTCCTCTGAAGATGAACCTTGGTCTTCCCCATTGCCATAGTAAGTCTCTATTGTTTGGTTTTTTGAAATTTTTTTTGTTTTTGTTTTCCTGATTCATTTTTAATGAGAAGTATTAATGTAAGCACATCTAATCATTGGGTAGGGGAATGGTGCCTCAAGTTTCATTTCAGCTTTTCACTCTGATGTGGAACCCCAAACCAAAAGCTCTATCCTTCTACAAGGACCTACCTTCTGGCCCTTCTGCTTCTGGACTCCCCAGGTATGCTAGTTCATTCTCTCAGAGGGCTGCTTATTTGCAGCACAGGTGGGTTTGGCCTTTCCAATTAGTTAAGGTTTACTTGGTCTTCTGAGGCTCAAACCCCCAACTCCACATGGGGAGATGAAAATTTCTGTTTCCTGCTAAGGCTCAAAATAAACCCATCTATCCCCAGAGTTCCCCACTTACTGTTTCTTAGGAGTCAGTCTAGAGTTGTTCACATTTCACACTGGTTTTTCTTCAGATCTTCTTGAGTTATACTAGGACATGTTTTGCCCCAAGTCTTCTTGATTTTTCACCAATCTATTTCCCTAGTAAGGCTCAAATTTATTCTGTTTGTGGGGAAAATCTGGAGATCTATTTCACCAGCTTCCCCAAATCCTCTCATCAGCATTTTTTATATGACTAACAAAGCCTAGCAGTAAGAAATAGACACATTTCCTTTAAAACAACTGTAAACAATATAAAATACTTAGGCATCTACCTGCCAAGACAAACCCAGGAACTATATGAACAAAATTATTAAATACTTCACACAAATAAAGTCACATTTAAACAATTTTTAAAATGTCAATCGCTTATGGGTAGACCAAGCCAGTATAATAAAAATGGCCATTTTACCTAAACTAATTAACTTATTCAGTGTAATATAATCAAACTATCAAAAGACTATCTGATAAAACTAGAAAATGTAACAATAAATTTCATCTGGAAGAAGAAAAGGTCAAGAATATCAAGGGAATTAATGGAAAAAGACACAAAACAACATGGAATATTTATAGAACTCAATGTTTTTAAAGAACAGTATGAATATAATTATAGTTTGTGGGCCAGCATCTGTTACAGATGATGAAGAGATAAAGATGAGCTTCTAAATTAGTCAACATTTACTCTGTAACTTGGTGACTTAAAAGAAAAGATAGTAATAGCTTAGAACTACGGCAAATAGGTTAGAAAATTATGAATAAGGAATAATAAGTGAGAGAAGTTAGAGACTCGTAGACTACTAAGAAGTCTCATACTTGAATCACTGTTGTTTAGGTCTATTCTAGCCTAATTTGATATTTCAGGTTCATAATTGGAAGGAAATAAAATACATGAACGAGAGAAAATTATTCAATAGCTTTGAGAAGATGCTAAGTTAGGAGGAAACATGGTAAGGGGAAACAGACCTTCTTTCTATGTGGAAATGAGTCTGGTTAGAAGAGTATATTGGTACAGAAGAGTATGATGATTAATATAGTAATGGAATACTCGTCAAAATCTGAGGAGCACTGACTCCTTGTGGCCTGGTATTTTTATGCTTAAGGTGACTAGCTCTTTCAACAGCTGGATCCCTATTCTTCTGGGCCAATCTAAGTTCAGGAACAGTTTCCCTTCTTCTTATGGGGGAAAACAGAGAAACAACCAAAAACTAGCCCAACCTGTGCTTGGAACCAACAAACTATGTGCCTGGAATATTCTTTGGGTGAAAAAAAAAGGGAGTGAATATAGTGAATTATGAATAAAATCATTTAAAAAATCATTCCTATCTCAATAGACCAGAAATGACTTGTTACTTTTCAGAATTATTCCTAACTCAAGTATCTGTGTACCATCAGACCACTGACTTATTTAGTCAAAACTCAAAAGTTAATATAAGGGCAAAGAAAAAAATTAAAATTGTTAAGTGATATGGCACTCATTTAAGATAATTCCCACTTGACCTATTTAAACAAGTTATCAATGTCACAAAATGGAAATGGATGAAGCAAAGGACATAAATCCTGAGTATAGCAATCCCAAACAAAAATTGTACAGAACTCAAAAGAGGGTTTTATTTTTTTGTTTTAGAAACATTAGCAAGCATTTAAAATAATAATATCATCAATTTAAAGCTGGAAAGTATCTCAAAATCATCTAATCATAGGATCATAGATTCATATCTAAAGGGAATCAGAGACCATTTAGTTTAACTTTTTTCTCTAAGAGAGAATATTTTGCCTAAGGTCATTAACTTCTCAGAGCAGCTAATGAAACTGAGGTTCCATATATGGTTAGTATCTGAGGTCACATAAATAGCAAGTGATGCAACCAGGATTGAAATAGTGCTCTAATTCAAATCTAAATGATTTTTTGAAGCATTTGGCATTAAGTGACTTAATCAGAATCACACAGCTCACTCAGATCCTCCTGACTCTAAGACTGCTACTCTATCCCCCTGCACCATCTAGCTGCACCTCTAATTTAACTCTAATGCACTTGACTTTCCAAGTGGAAAGATATGGAAGACAAGGGAAACAGTAGTTTAAAACATAAACATATCTATAAAATTTCAAGGAGATGTATAATAGGATGTGAGAAGTATAACCTAAAGTTTGAGAGAGGTAGCAGAGGATGGAAAAGCTGTCTCACAAATATTTGGTAAGAAACCCAGTGAAGCAAAATAATCCAAAAGTCATGTAAGAATAAAACTGGACTGTGAAAAATAAAGAGATGAATGATGGAAAGGATCTAAAAAGACTTTTACAACAAACTTTTTTCACCATGAAAAACAGTGGAGCTCCATATTTAAACATATGATTTCACATTAGATGTGGTTATTAAGAAAGTGAAAATGACACTAAAGAGTATATAAAGATGGGAAAAACCATAAACTGGATGAAGTGTCCATTAAGAAATTATGCTGGAGCCAATACCATTTCAAGAATATTTTGAAGGGTCAATTCTCAAGCCATCTAATGGAGAGGAAAATACCAAAGGCTTTGAAAAATATTTTAGATCTCATTTCCTGAGCAAAAGAAATGACCAAGAAAAATATCAATAATACTGACCTGACATATATGCCTAAGTCCCCACTTATACAATGACATAATGAAATTAATAATCTATTTCTATGCCTAAATCATTTTTGATGATGATATTTGAATGGAATGGAGATAATTTCACTTTATTTCACAGTGGTTCTGGTGTTGTTCAGTTGTTTCAATCATGTCTGATTCTTTGTGACCCCTTTAGGATTTCCTTAGAGAAACTGGAGTAGTTTGCCATTTCCTTCTCCAGCTCATTTTACAGTTGAGAAAATTCTGAGACAAACAGAATTAAATGACTTACCCAGGGTCACACTTCTAATATGTGTCTGAGGCTAGATTTGAACTTAGGAAGATGAGTCTTCCTGGCAATGGATGCAGCATTGTATCTATTGTATTTCAGTGCCCCTAGTATTTCACAGGAGGTGATATCTTTACCACCACACAATTTTATTAAAGATATAAATCATATACACATGCAACTTTGCCTCTTGTTTATTGAGTATAAAACATAGAGAAAGCCACAACCCAACAGTCCCAATTAGTGTAACTCTTTTAATATGTCAGTCCTACAAGTTCCTTGAAAAATATGGAACAGATATAATTTTGAAATTCTTGGATCATTAAATAAAGCAAGATAAAACATAGAGACTCATAATAACAAGAAGGAGATTTTTTTTATTCAGAGAGTAGATTGAGAAACAATTTCTATTGGATGGTGAGGTCCCCCAGATGACCCTGTTTGAGGATGGCATTGTACTGGTTATATAAAGTCTCAATTATTGCAGAGAATCTTAAATGATATGTCTCAAGCATTCAGTATAGCTAACCACAAGGATAAAACAAGAGACTGAAAAATGATATCTCTAGATAATGATATGAAGTTGATTGAATAATCTCTTCTATCCTTAAAGCTGTTTCCATATTTCTTTCTGCTGCCTTCTTCCCCTTTGAAGTACTTTGCATCTATTTAAATAAATAGATTTCCAGATCATTATTGCAGTTAATTTACCAGTCTTCAAGTTATATTGTGTCCTTACTCATGGATTAGTGTTCTCTACATCAGTGTTTGTATGATAGTAAACTTAAATATTTATACTGATGTCTCTTTATTCTGATATCTTCACACTTCTCAATTCCCAGTAACTTAAATCTTCACTCCATCAGAGATATGCAAAGGGGTCATATTCGAAATGACTACAACTTTGTTACTTTCATAAGTCAGAATTCTGAAATTCTTTATTCTGATCATAACTTCCCATAAGTTCAGCTATCCTTCTGCCTCATTCTTTCTATATTTAATTTTATCTTTACATTTACCTTCAATCCTTCCATCACTCTCTGTTCAGCCAGACTAGCCCCGTTGTTAGACTATGGAGTAAACCAGTCCAACTATACTTCCCTTAACAATTTTAGTTCTTTGTACTATGGCTGTTCATACCTTGCCACATTCAACTTTTGTTTTTAACAGTGCAAATCCTTTATTTACCCTTTGTGCTCTTATTCATGTTTTGCTGAATGCAAAGTAGCAAGTCATGCAATCATGTCACTTGTGTCTACAACAAATTTCCATCATTCAACCAAAGTGAGACCCACAAAACTGATCATTAATCCTCTTGTTTTTTTAAATAAATACACTACATTGACAGATTTAAAATGCATCAGATTATCAAAATAAATTGCTTAGAAATTGTTTGTGTTTAAATTAATTTCAATATATGAAATTTCATGACAATTTTTCAAGCACACTCTCTAAGACCTCCTCAGTCTTTTTATTCTCATTGATTCTCCTTTTATATAGTCTATTTTTTTTTGGTTTTGTCTTTATATTTGCATTATCTCATTTCTTTCTAATTACTGATTTAACATTTAGCCTCAGAAGGTTTCTGGATCTATAAAGTGCTGCAAATAATAAGTGCTTGCTTTAAAAAAAATATTGTGAGGAACAAATGAGATAATATATGTAAAGTACTTTCCAAATCTTAATGTATTATATAAATGTTAGATCATATAATTATATCACCTGACTTGTACTTAAATTCATGGCTATCCCATATCACTTTTGATCCTTTGCAGTGATCTGAGCAATCAATACAAGGCATCCTCAAGCAGGACAATCTAGAGGTCCTTACCATCCAACGTAGGAAGTTCTCAGTGAGAAACTCCCTTTACCAATGCCAATCAATATTTTCCTTGAAATTTAGGGTCTCATAGCATTATCTGACACAATGTGATATGAAGGGATTTACATAGTATGTTTCAGAGGCAAGAGTTGAACTCAAATCTTTATTGCTCAGAGCCTAGTTCTTCATTCAATTTGACTTTGTGAATAATAATATATAATTTATCTTTCTACTTGTGTTATAATGATAGAGAAACTGAGGCAAGATAGAGATTAGAGAGTTTTTAATATTTTATTTGGGCTTCAGTCTCAACTTAACCACATTCTTCCTAGCTGCCTACACACACACACACACACACACACACATATATATATATATATATTCAGGTTTCCCCCCCCCATCCTTTAACCTTGCTATCACCTCAAGCTATCATCTTGTATCACCTCTCAATTTCCCTGAAGTAATCATTAACATTTCTTGAACTCGTTTCCTCCACTTCTGCTCATTTCTCAATTCTATACAGAATGACTTTTGACATCACTGATTGTCTGAAACATCTCTCTCAAAGATTAATGACCTCTTATCTGTCTCATTCAGTGGCCTTTTCTCACTCCTCATTTTTTATGACTCATCTACAACTTTTGACAAGACTGAATTCAATTCTTCCATGAAACACAACATCCTATCACAGACTATCAGAATTGACTGGCACCTCTAAGACAATTTAACTCACCTATTTCAGATGAATGATCTTTTCAATATGGCTCATCTAGCATCTTCTAGAAGATTTAAATGAACCTAGACAACACCATCCATTTCACTTTTCAAAGCATTTAAGTGTTTTCAAGTAATTGTATTGTTTGTTTGCTTGTTTTTATCCTCCTTGCATTCAGCCACAATCTATGTTTTTTGTCATTTCTATCCATTGATCTTAGCTCTGGCCTCTTGGGTCAAACTGAATAAGTCTGCTCATTCTTCCACAGTATGGCTCCTCAAATGGTTAAAAGTTACTATTATGCCTCATTAATCTCAAATGCTCTTAGTTCTTTCAAAGGTTATCTCTCTCCCTGGAGGGGTCTTACCTGTCTTTTTTATTGCTTTTTCAAATTCCTTCTCTGAGTGACATACTATTTCTCTTAAATGAATGTTTCTATGTAACTTACCTATAAAGGTGATATAATTATAGTGTGTAAATCATTTCTCCCCAAATTTAGTCACAAATTAAACTTCAAGTTTTTTTCATAACCAATTTAAGCTTTATTGATAAAATACTATTGTAGTCATTTATAGATAGATAGATAGATGATAGATAGATAGTAGCCACCTACTATCTGTCTACAGATGTCATTGTGAATCAAATGAATATATAATCAGTTATATCGATTAAGTATTCTAGGATTGAAGAGAAGACAAAGCACAATAAAACATTAAATCTGTAGTTGGAGTACCTAGGTTTAAATGGTCCCCTTCTACTATCTGACAGAGGCAATATAGTGTAATAGATAAATGCCTTAGAATCAAAAGAATTGAGTTCAAGTCCTGCCTGTGATACTTAGAAGCTATAGTAACATTGCCTAATTAAGGTTTTTCACATATTAAGTTTTAATAACCTCTGTTTTAAAACCTTCAAAATGAAGAAGTTATATGAGTTAGCCTCGATGGTCTCTTCCAGCTTCAAATCCGTTGGCCTATACAATTTAGATAAGATATGGTAACTTCTCTGTGACTCAGCTTTATCAGATAAGATATGAGGACTGAACCAGTTAACCTTTAGAATACTGCTCAACTTTGCATCCTATATTATTTTTTAAAAGCTTCTTGAAGAGAATATTGAGATAGGCTTTAAAATTAAATGATAGGATAAGAATAGCCAGACTGAAAAAAGCCTGGGGCAAAGGTTTAGCATCAGTGAAAAAGCATTGTTTATTTCACAAATGGTGAGAAAATTGGGGAAACTAGAACATAGGATTCCTATTAGAAAGAGGAGAAATAAATAGGATACGTCAAAGTTGAGATATAGTTATGTTGGATCTTGAAAAGAACATAGAGAAATTTGAACATGATTTGACAACAAATAAGAAATCATTGTAAGTGTATAAGAAAACATAAAATTATTGTTATTATTATAGAGCACTGTCCATATGAGTCTTAATGTGTCTGTTGAATATAATATTAATCATCAAAAAGAATTTGCCAAATATCAAGTGAAAATTAAATGACTATGTGTTAAGGATATTTTAAAGGGAATCCCTACCACAGAATAAGGTAGACTCAATGACCTCTGAGGTCCCTTTTCTTCTGAGATTATGTGTACAAAAAATTAACATCAGAATACAGGGTTTTTTTTCCTATTTAATTGTATTTTATTTTTTCCAATTACTTATAAAGATAGTTTTCATTGTTAATTTTTATAAGATTGTGAATTCCAAATTTTTCTCCCTCTCTCCCTTTTCTCCCACCCCCCGAAAATAACAAGTAATATAGGTTATACATGTACAATCATGTCAAATATATGCCTATGTTAGTCATGTTGTGAAAGAAGAATCAGAACAAAGGGGGAAAAACATTAGAAAGAAAATCAAAAACAAAAACAGCCAAAAATGGTATGTTTCAATCTGTATTCAGATTCCATAGAACTTTCTCTGAATGTGAATAGTATTTTCCATCTTGAGTGTTTTGGAATTCTCTTTGATCATTGTATTATTGAGAAGGAGTGAGCCTATCAAAATTGAACATCACATAATGTTGCTGTGAACTGTGAACAATGCTCTCCTAGTTCTATTCACTTCATTCAACATCAGTTCTTTTAAGTCATTAAGTTTCCCAAAACTACCTTCTCATAATTTCTTATAGTACATCAATATTGCATTATATTTATATAGCAAAACTTCTCCAATCATTCCCAATTGATAAGAATTTCCTCAGTTTCTGATTCTTTGCCAACACAAAAAGACCTTCTACAAATGTTTTTGTACAGGTGGGTTTTTTTTCCCATTTTTATGATCTTTTTGGGATACAGACATAGGAATGACACTGCTGAATCAAAGAGTAAGCATTTATCACTGTTGATCACAATCTTATTGTTACTATGTACAATATTCTTTTGATTCTGCTCATCTCACTCAGGATTAGTTATATAAATCTTTCCAGTCTTTTCTGAAATCAGCCTGCTCATTATTTCTTATAGAACAATAACATTCCATTAAATTCATATACTGTAACTTATTTAGCCATTCCTCAACTGATGGGCATCCACCCAATTTCTAGTTCCTTTCCACCTACAAAAAGGCCTGTTACAACATTTTTTGCATATGTGGGTACTTTTTCCTAAAGAGGGAAAATCTATGATCTCTTTGGGGTACAGACTCAAGAGTGAGAATTTCTGGATTTAAGGATAGCACAATTTTACAGATTTTTGGGCATAGTTCCAAATTGCTTTCCAGAATGTCTGGATTATTTCACAACTCTATCAACAATGTATTAGTATCCCAGTTTCCTCACATCCCCTGCAACATTTGTCATTATCTTTTCCTGTTATATTAGTCAATCTGAGAAATATAGAGTTGTACTTCAGAGTTTTCTTAATTTGTGCAAAATATTTTAATTTAATGTAATCAAAATTATCCATTTTGCATTTCATAATTTCCTCTATCTTATTTGGTCATTAATCCCTTTCCCATAGATCTGGAAGATAAACTATTATTTATTCTTTGCTCTCCTAATTTGTTCACTCTTCATGTCTAAATCAAGTACTCACATTTTGACCTTATATTGGGATACAGTATGAGATATTTGTCTATGCCTCATTTCTGCCATATTCTTTTCCAGTTTTCCTAACCTTTTTTGGTCAAAAAGTGAGTTCTTTTCCCAGAAGCTGGAATCTTTAGGTTTATCTAGTAGATTATTGTAGTCATTCACTACTGTGTTTGGTGTATCTTATCTATTCCACTGATCCACCACTTTCATACCCAATACCAATCAATTTTGATGATTGTTCATTTTTAATATGGTTTTAGATCTGGTAAGAGTAGATTACCTTCTTTTGATATCTTTTCATTAATTTCCTTGATTTATCTTTTGTCCGTTGTCATTATTTTTCTAGTTCTATAAAATAATTTTTGGTAGTTTAATTGGTGGGATACTTAATAAGTAAATTAATTTAGGTAGAATTATCATTTTTATTATATTAGCTTGTCCAACCCAAGAATAACTGATATTTCGCCAATTACTTAGGTCTGACTTTTTTTGTGAAATGTGTTTTGTGATTATATTCATATAGTTCTTGGATTTGTCTTGGTGAGTAGACTCCCAAATATTTTATATTGTATAAAGTTATTTTAAATAGAATTTCTCTTTATATCTTTTTTCTACTGGACTTTTTTGGTCATATATAGAAATGCTGATGATGTATGTGAGCTTTTTTCCTATCCTGCAACTTCACTAAAGTTGATAATTGTTTCAAATAGTTTTTAACTTGATGCTCTAGAATTTTATAAGTACACTGTCATGTCATTTACAAAGAGTGATAGATTTGTTTCCTTCTTGCCTAATTATTTCCTTCAAATTTTTCTTCTCTTGTTGCTAAAGCTAACATTTCTGGTACAATATTGAAGAATAGTGGTAATAATGGATGTCCTTCTTTTACCCCTAATCTTATTGCGAAAGCTTATAGCTTATCATTATGATATATGATGCTTGCAGGTGTTTTTGAATAGATATAGCTTATTATTTTAAGGAAAATGCCATTTCTTTTATGCTCCCTCATGTTTTTAATAGGAATGATGCTGTATTTTTTCAAAAGGTTTTCTTGCAGTTATTGAAATAATTATATGGTTTCTGTTGGTTGTATTATTGATATGGTCAATCATACTGATAGTTTTCCTAATGTTGACCCAGCCTTGTATTATTGGTATAAATTCCACTTAGTTATAGTGTATTATCTTGGTGATAAATTGCAATTTTCTTGCTAATAATTTGTTTAAATTTTTTGCATCAATATTCATTAAGGCAATTGGTCTAAAATTTCCTTTCTCTGTTTTGCCTTTCTATGTATTAGCATCATTTTGTGGCATAAAGGAATTTGGTAGAATTCTGTCTTCGCCTATTTTTCCAAATAGTTTATATAATACTGGGATCAATTGTTCTTTAAATGTTTGGTAGAATTCATTGGCAAATCCATCTGGCCCTGGAGATTTTTTCTTAGGAATTTCGTTGATGGTTTGTTCAATTTTTTTTCCTAAAATGAGATTATTTAAATATTTTATATCTCCTCCTATTAATCTGAGCAATTAATGATTTTGTAAATAGTCATCCAAATTGACAGATTTATTGGCAAAAGAGCTCCTAATTATAGCTTTAATTTCCTTTTTTGATACTGGTAATTTGGTTTTCTTTCTTTTTAAATCAAAGTAAACAAAGATTAATCTATTTTATTGTTTTTTTTTTTATAGACCCATCTTTAGTTTTATTTGTTAGTTCAAATGTTTTCTTACCTTCAGTTTTATTACTCTCTCCTTTGACTTTCAGAATTTCTGATTTAGTATTTATTGGAGGAGTTTTATTTTGTTCCTTTGCTAGCTTTTTAAAATGCATGCCCAATTAATTCACTAATCTCCTTTCTCTATTTTATTTATGTAAGCATTTAGGAATATAAAATTTTCCCTAAGAATCGCTTTAGTTGTATTCCATAAGTTTTTATATGTTGTCTCTTTATTGACATTATCTCATTATAGTCATATTTTGATCTAATTATTGTTTCTATGATTATTCTTTGACCTACTCATTCCTTTTTTCCCCTGAGGCAATTGGGTTTAAAAGATTTGCCCAGGGTCACACAACTAGGAAGTATTAAGTGTCTGAGGTCAAATTTGAACTCAGGTCCTCCTGACTTCAGTACCATTGCTCTGTCCTCTGTGCCATCTAGCTGTACCCCTGACTTATTCATTCTTTAGGATTAGATTATTTAGTTTCCAATTAATTTTTGGTCTGCCTTTCCATGGCTCTTTATTACATTTTTTTATTGAATTATGATATGAAAATGATGCATTTAATATTTCTACCTTTGTGCATTTTATTTTGATGTTTTTATGCGCTAGTATGTGATCAGTTATTGTGCAGGTACTGTATACTACTGAAAAAAAGATATAATTCTTTTTATTGCCATTCAATTTTCTCCAGAGTTCTATCATATCTAACTTTTTCTAAAATTCCATTCACCCTCCTTAATTTCTTCCTTATTTATTTCATGGTAGATTTATGTAGTAGTAAGGGGAGGTTATTGAAGTCTCCCATTAGTATAGTTTTGCTCTCTATTTCTTCCTGTTACTCATGTAACTTCTCTAAAACTCTGGATGTCATACCACTGGATGGCATATATTTTTAGTATTGATATGACTTCATTATGTGGTACTATCTTGTATCTTTTAATTAGATCTATTTTTGTTTTTGTTTTGTCTGAGATCAGGATCACTACCCCTCCTTTTTTTTTTCTTCAGCTGAAGCATTATATATTCTGCTTAAGCTTTTTAACCTCTACTTTGTGTGTATCTCTTTGTTTCAGATGTGTTTCTCATAAATCACACATTGAAGGATAGTGGTTTTTAATATCTTCTATCATTCACTTCCATTAAATTGGAGAGTTTATCTTGTTCACATTCATAGGTATGATTAGCAATTGTGTATTTTCCCGTCCTATTTTCCCCCTGTTTATACTTTTCTTTCTTTTATTTCCTTTCCCTCCTCACCAGTGTTTTGCTTCAGACCATCACCTCCTTCTTCCCTTCCTTCAGCCCCTATTTTTCCCCTTGTCTTTTCCTATTTCTGCCCTTTCTGCTATCAGCCTCTTGTTTTCCCTTTTCTTTTTCTTTTCCTTTCAACTTTCCTGTCAGGTAAGTTAAGTTTTATCTAAACTGAGATTGTGTAACTTCCTCTTTGAGCCAAATCTGATGACAGTAAGGTATGAACAATGCTCATCCCCTCATTTATGTTTCTTTATTAAAAGGTCTTTTGTGTCTTCATGTGATGTAATTTACCCCATTTTACCTTCTGTTTCCTCTTCTCCCAGTGCAATCTCTTTAGCCAGAACTACTTGCATCTGTTGTGTACTGAATTTCTGGCCTGTCACTTTTCCTTCCATGCTGGTGCTGGATGCCTCACAGATGACCTGTTGTACCACTAGCCTGCTGAGTCACTTCCAAGGAACCTCAGTTGCTGATCTGTCATGTGACTAAGAGCCTCCCACTGGCTTGTTCAGACATTGTCTAAAATGGATTGTGCTATCCTTTTACCCAAGTGAAACAGTTTCCCCCCCATCTTTTTGGGGTTCTGCTATTTAATTTAATCTTATTTCTGAGGTAACTGAGGATAGCTCAGGCAACATCCTAGCTTCTTTCTGCCATGTCCAGCATCTAGATTTTTATTTTATTTTTAAAATATTATGTTGATAGTACAAGGAGTATGAGTTTTGGACTTCTGATAAATTAGAGAAAGTTATATTAATTGTATAGGAGCCACATGCCTGTAAACAACTCATTTAACTTCTTCAAGTCTTGTATTCATTAACCATAAAAAGATAGTGAACTGTATTTTACCATTTACTTACACATCATGTGAGGAAAACATTTTGTCATCTCTAAAGTACATGTGGGGATATAAATTCTGGTAGGTGGTATGCCCAGAAGTTAGTCAACTTGATCAGATTATATGATGAGAACTTTGGAATTCTAATTGTTTCTATTTGATGGGTACAAACATTTCTTTTGACCTTGCTCCAGAAAAAAATCTGATTTGATTGGCACAATTAGTCTAGCAGGGGTCCTCAAACTACAGCCCATGGGCCAGATGCGGCAGCTGAGGATGATTATCCCCCTCACCCAAGACTATGAAGTTTCTTTATTTAAAGACCCACAAAACAAAGTTTTTGTTTTTACTATAGTCCAGCCCTCCAACAGTCTGAGGGACAGTGAACTGGCCCCCTATTTAAAAAGTTTGAGGACCCCTGCTCTAGAGTTTTGTATTGACCACCAGATGGAAGGGAAATTCACTGAAGGGGAAAGCATTATACTGATTGATTATAAAATCTTAAGAGTTCTTGTTTTTATTTTTCTTAATCTGAGAAGAAATAAAGATCTAGGACGTGTATAGACACATAGGTAGACAGATATATAACCAATCAATCAATAAATATTCATTAAGCACCTACTATATACCATGCATCTTGTTAAATGCCAGGAATACAAATAAAGGCAAAAGTCAATCCTTGTCTTCAAAAAGCATGCAAGCTAATAACATGGACAAAATGTAAAGAAATATATATAAAGCAATTTACATACAGGAATAAGAAAAAAATAATTAATAGAGGGAAGGTAATAGATTTTAAAAAGGAATAGGAAAATGCAGGAAATCCCCCCCATAAATTGGGAAATGGCTGAATTAGTTATGATATATGGTTGTAATGGAATATTTTTGTGCTATAAGAAATGATGGGCTCAATGATTTTAGAAAAAACAAAGAAAGATTTGCATGAAATAATGAAGAACAAAATGAATAGAACTATACAAACACTATATCCAGTAACAGCAATATTATTTTATGAACATTTTTAAGTTAATAAGTTATTTCATCTATTATAAATAACCAGATTAACCATAAAGGACTCATAAAAATGCTACCTATATCCAGATAAATAGAAAGATGTATAGGATAATTTTACACATACTTAGATCTATTTTTATCTAATGGTAGCCATCACTAGGGCAAGAGGAAGAAAAAGAAAAAAAATGTACATGTCAGCTTTGCTTTATGTTTGAAAAGAATAGCAAATTGTACATAGTAGATTTACAGTTTCATGTTTGATAATTTTTTTCTTTATTGTACTACATTTTGGGAATGCTTGTTTTACTTCATAAACTAAAAAAAAACAATTTTTTTAAAAAGCATATTTTTAAGAAGGAAAAAAAAGTGGGAATGGGAGGGAAGTGGGCAAGGAAAGGTATAGAGCAAAAAAATGAGATTTTAGTTTGACTTTAAAGAAACTAGGAAAGTCAGTAGACAGAGTTGAAAGGGGAAAACATTGCAAACATGAGACACAAAGAAAATTCCTAGTTCTAAGAGGTAGAATCTCTTTGTCAAACAACAGCAAGGACACTAGTATCCCTATATCAAAGAATACACAACAAAAATATAAAGTTAGAAGGAAGTTAGATAATGAAGGTATTTGAATGCAAAATAGAGGATTTCATATGTGATTCTAGAGGCAATAGATAACCATTGGTATTTACTGAGTAGATGAATAGCAGAGTGACATGATCAGAAAAGCACTTTTGTGACTGAATGGTGAATTAATAAGAGTGGAGAAAGATTTAAGACAGGCAGACCCACAAGCAAGGTATTACCCAATACTCCTTACATGAGATGATAGTACCTGCCCTGAAACAATGGCAGTGTCAGAAGATAGGTAGATAAACTCTCTCTCTCTCTCTCTCTCTCTCTCTCTCTCTCTCTCTCTCTCTCTCTCTCTTTCTGTGTGTGTGTGTGTGTGTCTCTCTCTTTCTGTCTCTCTCTGTCTCTCTCTCTTTCTGTGTGTGTGTGTGTGTGTGTGTGTGTGTGTGTGTGTGTAGACAGATATATAACTAGCTGAATAAGTGAAAGACCAACAGATAGAAGGAAGATAGAGAGAAGGTAAAACATTAGCTTAAGTGCTTCTACAGTAACTTTTAACCTTAGTCATGTCTAGGAATATTTAGACATCAATGAGTTCTTTAGCTTTCCAGGGGAAGCCAAAGAATTATTTATGAAAATTTCTAAGTTCATGCTAGCTCATAATTTAGGATTCTAGACCATAGGCTACAATTATTACGAAGTAATGTAGCTTCTAAAAAATCAGATAAATTGCAACATATTTGAGTCATAACATGCATAGAAAGTGCTTTGAAGGGAAACAATGTTTTGGGTTTAAAGGATTTTGTATTAAAATATTAATGTTTTATGTTAATAACATTCAGTTTGGGGACATTAAGATCATGGTCATAATGTTTCATATCATTTCAGTTCCCACCCCCATCTTTTTAAAAGGAAAGGGAATCAATGGTACTTTTAAATACTCCCTTAAATAGCAATAAGTATCCAAAATAAATTTCTGACAGCTCTGACTTAATGTCAGCAAAGTCATTCTTGCTTTCTTTTCCTAATTGAGAATGTTGGTTATAAAAATGGATTGTTTGCAGAAGCTATGACCTATTCAGCTGCTAATTTCCTAAACCTTAGAGCAATCTGTCATTTAAAGTTAGTTGAAAGCTGCAACCTTTGCAGAAGATGTGACAAATAATTGCTTTTTTACCCCATCCATGGCATTTTCCAGATAAAAAAGCATCTCGTTGAGAAGGGCCTGAAATGTTGCCATTTATTCTATTGGTAGTAATTTACTGATAATTAAGTCATTGAGAAAGATGTTATGTGTCCCTCCAGGCTCTGTGACAATACAACCTGGGTCCTATTTTCCAAACTGATTCATTTGCATTCATCTACTAGAAATAAAATGTAGCATAAAATAGGCAAAGTATTCAATAACTTCTTTGTGTATTCTTGCATAGCCTTCAAGAAAATCTTTGATACTTTGCTGAGATCTTTGAGAACAGAAAACAAATTACAAATGTTTAAGATAATTGGATTTTTCCTATACGTTATTTTATTTTAAATTAATTACTATAGTTCCACAATAAAAATTTTCAATGTATATGTTAGATCAAAATATTGTATGCCATGTAATCATAAGAAATCATGTAATCTCAGAAACTGAAGATACTTTGGAAACTATGATGGCCAAATTATTCCAAATGGGAGTTCAAGAAGTCTCTCCTATAAATGTCCATCCTACCTTTATAAATCAACCTCTAATAATGAGAAACATTTTTTTTCTTGTGACCATTCTTTTCATTTTTTGGAGATTTTTAAATTGCTAGAAAACTTTATTTCTATTATCTTGAAAAATAGAATTCTGGGTCTGAAATCAGGAAGACCTGAGTTAAAATCCAGCCTCATATATTTACTAGCTGTGTGTCCTTAGATGAGTTCCTTAACCTTGGTTTATCTTAATCTATCAGAGAAGGATATTGTAAACCATTCTGTGTTAAGAAATTTCCTAGGTATGATTCCAGAGATGGAAGTTTCAAGTTTCTTGGGGTAAAATATTTATTGGGTCAAAATTATTTCCCTTTTGCCTAAATCCATACTCCATCAACCACTGAATTAAAAAATATGTATTGCTGCCTTAAAAAATATAGTAGTATAAAAAAATTCCATGAACAATATGGTTAATAAAACAGCTAGGTTGTGCAATGGATAGAGCCTAGAGAAGGTAAGACAAATTGCTGTAAGTTCAAACCTATTCTACTAAGGATATACTAAATATATACTGTACTTCTAAGGTGGGTGATTCTGGACAAGCCATTTAATCAAGTTTGTCTCAGTTTCCTCACCTGTAAAAGGAACTGGAGAAGAAAATGCCAATCAAGAAAACCCCAAATGAAGTCGACAAACAAGACTGAAAATGCCTGAACAATTAATTATTTTTTTAATTCATATTCAGATTTTTTTAAATAATTTAAAATATCTCATGACAAATTATACATTTTTCCCTCTTTTACACATTTGGGCATGTTGATTTTCATATAACCTTTAATTATGTACTAACTTGCGCTTTACACTTAAATAGGTTATATGTTTACATAATATTTTACTTAGATGACCAGCTCCTTTAGAACAAGGACCATAGCATATATTTATTTTGCATGTTAAACAACATCTAGGATGTCATTAGCAAATTAAAAGTATGAGTAATTATTTTTAAGATGAATTGGTCAGCCCATTTGATTATAGTAGATTATACTGCCTACTTTGTCCAATTTATGTTTTATGCTTAAAATCTTAAGTCCATTTAGATTGATAATTTTGTTGTCAGTTTTTCAACAGTATAATAAGTGCTCAATCAATATATACCACTATATTTCTTTCCAAATCTAAACTTTTACTAGAAAGGAAGACATTCCTGAAAAAGAAACTTCCTACATCAATATAAAAACCGTCTTTAAAATTTATACTTTTTGAAGTCACTAGGTTCACTTAGAGATGAAGTAACTTTCCCAGAATCACACAGCCAGAAAGTGGCAAAGGGCCAATTTGAAACCAGGACTTCTGACTCTGAGTTTAGTCCTTTAGATGCTACATCATTTTCTCAACATATATAGATATTCCAATATATAAGCCATTTCCATGTTCTATTTTTCTTCCATTTTGATATCAGAAACAAAGTCCCCTAGATACCAGTAGTAGTATTATAGAGTAGAAAGAAGATTGAAATAAGTACCAAAAAGACTAGGCTTAAGAAGCCCTTTTGCCACTTAATTTTGTACAAGTCATTTCTCTTTCCTGAGTCTTGAGTTTCCTTAATTTTAACATGAAAACATAGAATCAAATTATATGAAAGGTCCTTTTGAGATCTAATGTTCATTAATCTAAAAACCTCTGACAAGAAATGTTTTATGACTGTCTAATTTATAGTACAGTATATCAATATGATTATATATTCTAAGCTACATAGCCCCTGTTTAAAATTCCATGGTTATTATTTTACTGATTTGTTTTACTTGGACGTGAATTATCCAATGCCAAGATTTCTTTCCTGGAACATCACTTTACCATCCCAAAACTTATCTTCATACTTAGAGATGAACTGATTCAATATATAAAATTTCAGTACTCAAAACTGAATCACCACAAAAATTTACTCAACAATAAAATCATTCAGTCAATTAGAAACAAGAACTACAAATAGAGTTTGTGATTTCAACATATCAGATACCAAAACCCAGATTCTTCAGAGCTAAGTTATCCTATACCACTGAAGTGAAAACATTTAAAATTTCTCCATAGAACTTAGACTCAGGTACAATGGAAAGAAAAGATAATCAGTTATGATGACTGGTTAATGAAAGCCATTGATTACAATTATTAGAAGTTTTAATATAATTTGGTGGGTGAATTGGAAGCACTGGAGAGTTTATATATATATATATATATATATATATATATATATATATATATATATATATGTATACATATATATATATATATGCTTGTGTAGTTGATTAAAACTTAAACTACATAGAAGAGGGAAAGTAAAGCAAGTTCAGTCTTCAAAAAACTGCTGATTTGATGCCTCATTGTGTTAACACTCTAATTAGTGTTAATGATCATTATGTTAATTAAAGTTCTTCATGCTTTCCAAGTTGTTCATTTATACAAGGATGGCATTATACTATAAACTGTTCCCCTTAATCAGATTATTTCACCATGATTCATTTTCTGATACTTGCTTCCGAACGAAAAAGATACCAACTAAACATTAAGAAGTAGACTCATTGTGAGATGTGGCCAATATGGGGATTTGTTTAGACTATGTATGTTTGGTTCAAGGTTTTTGTTTTGTTTTGCTTTTTTTCAGTAAGGGAGAGTACAAGTGGAAGAGAGAATTGGAATAAAATTAAAGGACTTTAAAAATGTTATGCTACTGGATTAATTAATTAATCTTGGTATTCTTATTTTCAAAAAGACCAGAATACAAATGAGTTAATAATGAAATGAGAGGATGTTCACAGATTTTTTTTCTGGAAAACAGTAAAGAATTACAAAGTTGGCCCTTAAAGAAAAGAAGTATGTATAGTGCAATTAGGTACTAGATATTATATTAGAATAAAAGATAGATAGATAGATAGACAGATAGATAGATATATGTAATCTTGGGTTCCTAAGCAGCTAGCCACTATCCTTGGTGAGAGTTTGTTGTATTCCAGGAAAGGAAATAAACACTTCTTAATTTGCTTTTTTGAAATATAGTTAATATGGAAATATATTTTATATGATTTTACATGTATAATTGATATCATATTGCTTGCTTTCTCAGTAATTGGGAAAGAGTGAGAGGGAAGGAGAAAATTTGGTATGCCAAAAAAGAAAGGAATACTTACAGTAAACATTTTTTTAAAGTGAGGCAACTCTGGACCCAGAAGACTTAGGTTTGAAATCATGAATCTGCCCCCTGACTACCTATGTGGTTAAGCAAAACAAAAATGTTCCAGGCTTTTTATTTCTTTTGAAATTTTGGGATTGGACTAGATGACCACTTACTTTCTTCTTACATGTATTCTAAAATCCTATGAATTTATGTTAGTACATATCATTTGAGATTAAAAGAAAAACTAAGTGGGCAACAATTTCTTAGAAGATCCACATATGAATATCATATTATATGAATACCTCTATAAAGAAGATATTGGGAGCCATTGCGCATGACCAACATTAAGCAATAAAATAAAATAAAAAATAAGTTGGCTATAACTTAGCAGCGAACAAACAACTGAGTTTAGATGTGGCAGTAATTCCACAGCTATCTGTGTAGTTTAGTTTGTTCAAATAAAAGTAAACACTAAATAAATAAAAGAGAATAAGGCAACCAACATCACATATAGTTATGTATCTTCAATCTGATTTGTTAAAAGAAATTATCTGATTAAAAAAGTAAAGATGCTGATTCAGTCATGTACTATAGAAATTTAATTGGTAGTAAACTATTGACATAAGAAGTATAAAAAAGCCTGGAAGTTGCCACTGTATTTTAAATATTTAATCTCCTTGCCAAGTGTAGATGCATGGCAGCCTATTGGTAATACATTTACAGTATGTGATTATTTGCAAAATATGTCATAGCAGCATGACAGAAGCCAAGAAACAGTATCAACTTTTATAAAGAATAAGACTTGTGGTACAGAAATCACTATTTTAAAGCCATTCAGAAATTGATTTTGAAGATATTTCAAAGGAAAACTCCTTTTTAAAAAGGTCACAAATAACACTTGGATTACTGTAGGAAAAAAAAAAACAAAAGCAAAATACAACAAGGGAGAGAGATCACTGGCAATTAAAAACTATTAGAATGATCTATGTACACATTTAATATTTTTATTTCCTCAGTTATATGCAAAACAATTTTTACACTTGTTTTTTAATTTTTTCATTCCAGATCCTCTCCCTTATTCCCCATCCCCTTCATTGAGAAGGCAATATGAACTTGAGCAAAACATCTCCATAAAAGTTATGTTATTAAAGAAAACATAAATCTTCCCCCCAAAAAAAGAAATAAAACAAAATTCTCAAGAAAAACAAAATAAATAAAAGTATGTTTCAACCTATATTCAGACACAATCAGTTCTTTCTCTGGCTAAAGATAGTATTTTTCACCATAAATCCTTTAGAATATTCTTGAATCATTGTATTGCTGAGAATAGCAAAGTCACTCATAGCTGATCATCCCACAACATTGTACACAATACATTTTACTTTACTTGAGTTTGTGGAGGACTTTCCAGGTTTTTCTGATATAACAATAATATTTCATCATAATTATATACCTCAGTTTATTCAGCCATTCCCCAGTTGATAAGCATCCCCAATTTTCAATTCTTTGATCTGAGAAAAGAGCTACTATAAATATTTTTGCACATATAGGTCCTTTTCCTTTTTAAAATCTCTTTTGATATTCATGCCTAATAGTGGTATGTTAGGTCAAAAGATATGTATGAGTATACAATCTTTTGGGCATAGTTCATATCTTTTGATCATTTTATTTATTTATTGGAGAAGGTCTCATTTTTTTTTTTTTAGAAATTTGACTCAATCCCTATACATTTGAAAGATGAGATCATCATCAGTGAAATTTGCTTCAAAATTCTTTTCATTATTATTGTTGCTAACTGTATTTTCCTCCTATTTATTCTATTATCTCTCTCCTTTCTTCTCCTTTGCTTCTGAGTACTCCCTCTCCCAATATTTGAACATCCTCTACTTAACTGAATGTCCACCTTTTCCCCAGAAGAATTATATTCAGTTTAGTTGGGTAGGTGATTCTTGGTTGTAATCCTACTCCACTGCTGTTCAGAATGTCATATTTCAAGCACTCTGATGCTTTAATGTAGAAGTTGCTAAAGCTTATGTTATCTTTACCTTAGCTCCACTATACTTGAATTGCTTCTTTCTGGATGCTTATAATATTTTCTCTTGATCTGAGAGTTCTTGGGAGTTTTCATCTTGAGATCTCTTTCAGGGAATGGTGGGTGTATTCTTTCAATTTCTATTTTACCCATGATGGTTTCCTGATACATGATGTCTAAGCTCTTTTTTTAAAATGATGTCTAGCATCCTGGTTTGCTGGGGTGGGGAATGTGCTGATGCAGTCTTTCCAGGATTGCTGGACTCCCACTCAGTACAATAGATCTTTCATGCTAACTTTCTAAGTTATCCTCAGCTGGAAAATTGTTCAATCTATAATTTTATGGATTCTGATGCTCTAAAAATTTGTTTAGAATCATTATTTAAAATCATTATTTAGAATCATTATTAAATTTTGACATATTGGGGAAAAGATTGGGTGAATTTCTGCCTTTACTCTTTCATGTTGGTTCCATCTCCCATTTAATGATTTGAAAAAGCATTTGACGTGGGACTGTAAAATTCAGTCTCTTCAAACAGGATTTTTGCCTTCACATTCTTGTTGTTTGTCCTTTCTTTTCAAAGAAGACTAGCAATATATGATATTGGGGTCAAAGAACAGAGTGTTTGGCTGTGACTGATCAGTCCAATATTAATTTGGAAGGTCAACCACAGTTTGAGCACCCGTAGTCCTTTAGAATATTTGAGATGTCCCTGGACTTTTGCAGGTCACATTTCCTTTGTGCTACTGTGATTCTGCTTTGCTTATGGAGTACAGTAACTTCTTTGATGTGAACATGCCATGCTGAGCATCTCTCATGTCTCACAATTAATACTTAAGTTCTTCAGAAAAATGTTGAATGTGCTCTTGTATCTTTTCTTCTGTCCTCTGGGTGAGCACTTGTCTCATGCAAGTTTTCTGTAAACTAGTAGTTTAAATAAGCATGTGTTTGGCATTCAGGTTATGTGGCCAGCCCACAAGGATTCACATCTGCTCTTAGGCACTTAAAAAGTAAGATATTAAAGGAACGTGTGTGTGTGTGTGTGTGTGTGTATAGATATAACTGATAGATGCAACAATGAAGGTAACTTGTGTAAACCTCTTGAGTACTGTCATTCAGCAAAATCCAATACTAAGATATACTCTGCTCAGTTATTTCATCAGTGTTTTAGAAAATATCCCACATAGAGTACAATGTTTTAAAAAATATATTTGCTATTGAAAGTAAAAAACTATTTGTAGATAATGTTGATTATACTGTTTATTTTTTTTAATTCTGAATTTAAGGAATAAAACAATCATTTCCATAACAGTATAAAGGAGGGTGACTGCACAAGAAATTGCAAATCTATTATGTGAAACTTGTTATTCCCCTTAGATATATAATAAAGTTATCGGGTAACTTTTTTTCCTCCTCCTCCTCCCCTATCAAGCCCCAGAACAGCATAAAACTTGATCAGTAAAATCCACAGAAAGTAGCCTATCATTTGAAAAATAAAGTGAATCATATATGTATATTTTCCAGACTCTAGGCATGTATCCAGATGCTCAGACCCAGAAGTTAGTCCTCATATAGTGGATGAGTACCACAAATAGACAGGGCTTAGAATTGAGTTTTGGCAGGAGCTCAGGCTGAATTGATTTTGGGAAAATGTAGAGCACTTTCAATAATCTCAAAATACCTAAAATATATATTTTTGACAGCTGTATAGGCCAAGCAGTGCTTTACATTTACAATTCATGAAAACTATCATCTCAAAAGAATTAAAATTATAAATAACCCAAAGTGCAGTAGAAGAAACTATGGTATTTCTAAGTAAGCATGCTTTCAGCAATTACCTGTGTATGACAAATGACATAAAAAGATCATTATGAGTCATACAGTACCTTTATGTCTGAAAAATGAGATGTGCTAATCTTTTAGTCAAACTGAGAGCATAGAAGCATTCTCAGTTTGATAAACTGAGTGGCCATAAAATAACCATATATACACACAAAAACTCTTCTACTGTGTTGGATAGATCCTCCAAGGACAATTTATTGAAATGACTGGACTATAATTATAAAGTATGAAAATAACTAAGTTCATAATCAAAATAGTTACATTTACATAGTGCTTTAAAGTTTACTAAATATTACTTTGCATGTGTTATTTCATTTAACTCAAATACCTTACAAGGCAGATAATATTTTTATTTTACAGCTGGGGAAACTGAGGCTTAGAGATTCCAAGTAACTTATCTACTTTCACACATATATTTATGATCCAAAACAGTATTTAAACTTTAGTCTTCTCAATTCAGGCTCATTATTCTATCCATTAAAATATCAGCTGCCTCCAAGGTGACAAGGAGATCTTGTAATGTATTGGAAGAAGGAATACCAAGAAGGAAACCACCAATATAATCACAACTGCTTCAAAGTATGAGATCATTAAGCAAATTCAAGATTCTCTAGAGGTTAAACTGCCTTATTTTTATGAAGACAATTCTTTATAAACTTGAAAAGCATTGCATAAATGTGAACTGATACTTTTATTCATTGCATCTCTACTAAAGTTCTACTCTGTTGTCTCATCATGGAATAGATATGAACCTTGATTCAGAGATTCTGTTAGTTAAATGCATATTCTTACAGAAACTCCAAACAAGAAAGGTTTATATACTTGCTTGGAGACAGTCTTGCATGTCTGTTATTCACTGACCAGCTAGAAATACTCATCTGGATTGTCACAAAGTATTGAGTTTATTTTTCAATAGTAGACTCTTTGACAAATATCAATTAAGTCAGTCAGTCAACAAAAATTTATCAATTGCTCACTATTCATTTGCTAAGCTTTGGAGATACAAAAAAGATCAAAGGAAAAAAAAAACTCAGTTCCCTACCTCTATGTTTATGTGTCTGTATGCATATGTATACACATGTGCATATGTGCATGTGTATTTGTGTAATATTGCCAAGAAACAGCATGAAGTAGAAGCATTAAACTGTTAATGAGATGATTCAAACATTAGACTTGGATCTGCTATCAACCTCTCAGTTGATTTTGAGAAAGTCACTGGTCATCTATGACCCTGAGTGGATATGTTTTAAAATATGGGGTTTGAATTACATTATCTTCTTTTTCTTCTTCCTTCTATCCCCACTCTCACCTGTGATATCATTGGAAAAGGAAATTCCTTCTACCCAAACAGATTAGTATCTCCTCCAAGTCTTAGAGAATTAGTTGGGGAACTGATAATAATACCTAGCATTCCTATAGATGGCAAAGTTTCTAGAGTGGCAGACCTGGAATTAGGAAGATCTGAGTTAAAATCCAGTCTTGTTAAATAATAGACACTTTTAAATTGTATGATCCTTGGCAAGGGCATTTAACCCTGTTTGCCTCAGTTCTTTATCTGTAAAATAAGTCTGAAAAGGAAATGACAAACCACTTCAGTTTCCTTGCCATGAAAACTCCAAATGAGGTCATGAAGTGAGACTTGACTAAAACAACTAGATCCAACACAAAAATCATTTATATATTATTTTACGGTTTAAAGTACTTTACGTATATAATTTACAGAAGAGGAAACTGAGACACAGAGAAGTTAAGATATTTGTCCAGGATCCCAGAATAAAATAGCTAGTGCCTGAGGCAGGATTTGAACCCAGCACTCTCTTCTGCATCCTTTAACTATTTATGATTTAGCATTCACATTTATATAATAAATTTAAGATTTACAAAGAATTTTCTTCACAAAAACAAAACAGCTTAACCTCCTAGAATCTTGAATTTGCTTGACAATTTCATGTTTTTGTTTTTTTTTTCTTTTAATTTTTGTTGTTTCTTTTTTTATTTTATTGTTTTTATTCTGCTGGGCACATGACAATGTTTTTCAATTCCATGTTTTGAAAGATAATTTCATTGGTTCATTATTTCAATACAGATTACAATGCCTCATTTTCTCCTAGGAGGCAGCAAGCTGTTGCAGTATGGATAGAATATGGATCTAGAATTAAGAAAAACAAAGTTTAAATCAGATACTCACTAGCTCTCTGCTCCTGGATAAGCACTTCACATTTCTAATACTCAGGTTTCTCATCTGTAAATGAAGAAAATAATATCTACCTTCTAGGAGTGCTGAGTTAAAAGACATATGTAAAGCATTTTTGTAAACCTTAAAGCACTATATAAACATTAACTATTATAATTATGATTATCTTACTGAGAGATAAAGTGACTTGCCTGGGTTTACAGAGATAATATATCTCAAAGGTAAGGCTCAAATCCAGATTATCCTAAGAGGGTGGCTCACAGTCCATTAAATGATATTGACTCACATGAATATGAAAAAGTATTGCATTACTTTGACTTTAATGAAAATAGCTTAGTTTCTCCTCAGAACTCCTTATTACTGATTACCAAACTCCCCTGTGTGACTAGTCTAAGCCCTAATATCTTTGACACTGGTAAATAACACATTGTCACAGAAAGTAACCCCAACTCTCATTTGCAGAGCGATCCTCTTGGAGAGAAAAAATACTTATCAAATGCCCATCAAATACTTAGGGGAAATATCTCAAAGTACAGATGTGCCCATATACTAAAGTAGCCCATGTATTAATAGAATTTAAGTAAAAATACAGAATCTTCATAAATCATTTCATACAACAACTTAGCATAAACATTATCTGCCTTTTCTACATCTAGATGGACTGACAGATAATAGGAGCCCTGAAATAAAAGGCTATCATGTAATGTCTACAGTGAGGAATTTGAGACCTGAGTTCCTATATGCATACCTTCTTCTGTAATTAAAAGTATACACAAATGGAAAAAAGCACTTTTATTGCTGAATAGAAATACAAGTTTGGCATCTTATTTAATCTTCAATAACCATTCTTGCCTGACCAAAAGTTGCTTGTAATTATACATTCAGGTTCCAGAACTACTGCCTTGCTGTCCTCAGTGTTTCTGTCTGCCAAATTCTCTGTTTCTATCTTACACATTCTCATTCATTTTTTTATCTGTCTCTCTCTTTCCCTCTGTTTTGTCTCTTTTTCTCTCCATCTGTCTGTCCGACACACACACACACACACACACACACACACACACACACACACACTTCTGGTTTAACAAATGGCACATCCTGCCATCATTTTTTAAATGTCACCAAAGGGATGAGATAAACAAAATATTCACTCACTTCTTTCCTCTTGTATTATTTATGATCCAAACTCAAAAAATACCATGAACCTGGGATTATTAGTACTTCCCTCAATTTGAGGTATGTGCAGTATAGTTGTCATGTGCACAGGTGTACATAGTTGTCAAAAAGCTTTTACTGTGTGATTTTGAGAACTTCATCATATTGTCCAAAGGGGTCCTCCCCACTTCATTCTAAGACCTTATGGATCAGTAACCCTTCATGGGCCAGTTGGAATTCAAAGAAAATATCATTCATTCATTGTCTGTTGTTTTCCTTTCCTCCATTCAATATATCTTTCTGCCTTTGGGTTTCAATTTAACACTGAGGAGGTACCTACCTTATGTACCTTCTGTATTACACAAAAGCTGATGACCATAAATTTACTGAAACATTGTGGCAATTATTTCAAATTACAAACCAAGCAGAAAAATAAAGGGAGGATAAAGCAAACATTTTTGCCTATGAAGGCAATACTACTTCTCTAGCCAGGAGGCCAAACTAGGTTTATAAATTTGAGTCTCCTGGTAATAGTGATTTAATATTATTGTAGAACTATAAGCAAAGAACTTCTGGTATCAGGAGCAAGGGATTATTTATTATTTATATTACATTTTGTTATTGGTGTTTTTATTCCTCCAAACTTAAAGCGCTCTTTAAATGTCCCCTTGGTTATATTTAAGATCCTTTTGTTTGTCATGGCAGTGGCAAGTATAATTCCATCCTTTAGATGGGAGAATCTAAATTAAAAGAGTTGCCATTTACCGGAAATCACAAGTCTGAATTTCAATAAATACTCGATGATACTAAGGCCATGTCAGTTATTGCATTTTCCCAAATCCCTTGTTCTTAACAGTAAAGCAGTTCTACCTCAGCCATGTTGCTATGGTATTTATAATATTCATAGAAAAAATAGCATTTTGATTTTGGAAAATTCTGCTTGTATTAATGTTGATCATCCTTCCAACAATATTGATCATGATAATCATCATAATAATTATAGTATAGTAAGGTTTGCAAGATGTTTTACAGATGTTATCTCATTTTATCTATAAAATAGTCTAATAAGGAAAATACTATTAAGTTCTTTATTTTTTTACAAGGGAAAACTGAGGTCAGTAGCAATTATAGGATTTGGTAAGAGTCACGTAGTTAATAAGAAAAAGGGGGCAAAAAGCAAACATATTTGCCAATAAGAGCAAATAGTGGTCTTAGGCAGTCTAATACTATATTGTATCATACTACACTTTTTTCTCCTATGAATTGCTGAGCCAAAACAATAATAATGAAAATTATAATAAAGGTGTGATCTGATAGACAACTAACTATTGGGCTTTTCATACCTAACCTGACTGTTCTTAATATATGTTTTGAAAGCACTCAGAGAATAAATTTGCATTTTTAAGGATGACAATTTTTTCTTGTTTGATTTGTCAATTTTAATTTTTTTTGGTAAATAGTATTTTTTGAAATTACATGTAAATCAATATTCATTCCAATGTTCATTTTACAAGATTTTGAGTTTATTTTTATTCCTCCCTCCCATCTTCTTCTGAAGATGATAAACAATCTGATATAAATCATATATGTGCAGTCATGTAAACATATTTCCACATTAGTCATATCATGAAAGAAAAGAACAAAATGGGAAAACCACAAACAAAAAGAAAAGTGAAAATAGTATACTTTAATCTGCATTCACATTCCAACATTATTTTCTTAGGATTGGATACATTTATATCAGGAGTCTTTTGGAATTGTCTTGGATCATTGTATTGCTGAGAAGAGCTAAGTTATTCATAGTTGATTGTTGTACAGAATTGCTATTACTGTGGACAACGCTAGCCTGATTCTGTTCATTTCACTGAACATCAGATCATATAAGTCCAGGTTTTTCTTAAGTTCACATGCTCATGATTTCTTATAGAATAATAGTATTCCATTACATTCATATACAACAACTTGTTCAGCAATTCCTCAATTGATTGGCATCCCTTCAATTTCTAATTCTTTATGAACACAAATGATTTCTAATAATTATATTGCTGGATCAAAGGGTATGCATTTTGATTGTCTTTTGGGAGTGGTTCCAAATTGTTATTCAAAATTTTGGAACAATTCACAACTCTACCAACAATGCATTGATGTTCTAATTTTCTGATATTTTCTTCAACACTTGTCATTTTTCTTTTTTGTCATAATAGCAAATCCATTATTATGAGGTGATACCTCAGAGTTGTTTTAATTTGCATCTTATTAATCAACAGTGATTTAGAGCATTTTTTTTCCTGTGGATATAAATAGCTTTATTCTTTTCATTTGAAAACTGCTTGTTCATATTCTTGGACCATTTAACGATGACTTTAAAACTGTTTCCCAGTTTTTTGAGTTCCTTCTAATGTTGCTTGCATTGGTTTTATTTGTACATAAAAGGTTTTTTTTTTATTTAATGTTATCCAAAATAATCAATGACTATAGCAATCTAGTGTTTGATAAACCCAAAGAACCCAGCTTTGGGGATAAGAATTCATTACTGCTGGGAAAATTGGAAACTAGTATGGAAGAAATTGACCCATATATAACACCATATATCAAAATAAAATCGAAATGAGTTCATGATCTAGACATAAAGAATGATATAAACTAATTACAAGAACATAGGATAGTTTACCTCTCAGATCTGTGGAGGAGGAAGGAATTTGTGACCAAAGAAGACCTAGAGATCATTATTGACCACTAAATAGATAATGTTGATTATATCAAATTAAAAACCTTTTGTACAAACAAAACTAATTCAGAGAAGATTAGAAGGGAAGCAATAAACTGGGAAAACATTTTTACATTCAAAGATTCTGATAAAGGCCTCATTTCTAAAATATAGAGAATTGACTCAACTTTACAAGAATTCAAACCATTCTCCCAAGTAATAAATGGTCAAACCTATGAAGACAATTTTCAGATGAAGAAATTGAAACTATTTGTAGTCATATGAAAAGGTGCTCCAAATCACTATTGATCAGAGAAATGCAAATTAAGACAACTCTAAGACACCACTACACACCTAAGATGACAGGAAAAGATAATGACAAATATTGGAGGGGATGTGGGAAAAGTGGGACACTGATACCTTGTTGGTGGAACTGTGAACTATTCCAACCATTCTGGAGAGCAATTTGGAACTATTCTCAAAAAGTTATCAAACTGTGCATACCCTTTGACCTAGAAGTTTTTCTATTGGCTTATATCCCAAAGAGATCTTAAAGGAGAGAAAGGGAATCACACGTGCAAAAATGTTTGTGGCAGCCCTTTTTGTAGTGGCTAGAAACTGGAAAATGAATGGATGACCAACAATTGGAGAATGGCTGGGTATATTGTGGTATATGAATGCTATGGAATATTATTGTTCTGTAAGAAACGACCAGCAGGATGATTTTAGAGACTTACATAAACTGATGCTAAGTGAAATGAGCAGAACCAGGAGATCATTACAAAGCAACAACAAGATTATACAAGGATCAATTTTGATGGATATGATTCTCTTTAACAATGAGATGATTTAAACCAATTCCAATTGTTCATCTATGAAGAGAATCATCTACACCCAAAGAGAGGACTGTAGGAACTGAGTGTGGACCACAACATAGCATTCTCACTCTTTCTGTTGTTGTTTGCTTGCATTTTGTTTTCTTAACCATTTTTTTTCCTTCTTGATCCAATTTTTCTTGTGCAGCAAAATAACTGTATAAATGTGCATAAATATTGGATTTAACATATATTTTAATATATTTAACATGTATTTGGACTATCTGCCATCTGGGGGAGGGGGAAAGAGAGAATAATTTGGAACAGAAAGCTTTGCAAGGGTTAATGTTGAAATATTACTCATGTCTATGTTTTGTAAATAAAAAGCTTTAATTTATCAAAATTATCCATTTTGCATCTCATATTTCTCTATCTCCTGTTTGGTCACAAATTCTTCTCTTCTTCATAGATCTGACAGATAAACTATTCCTTGCTCTCCCAATATATATATGGTATCATCCTTTATATCTAAATAATGTATCTATTTTGATCTTATTTTTATCTCACATATTTATATATGTGAAATGTTTGATATTTTTCTTTCTGTCTCTTGTTGCTGGACTTGTTTGGCAGTGTATTGAAATGTTGATGATTTATGTGAGTTAATTTCATAAACTGTACCTGAATAAAGTTCTTAATTATGTCAAGTAATTTTGGCTGATTTTTCTAGGATTTGTTGGATATGCCATCATATATCTACAAAAAGAAATTTTTTTTCTCATTGCCTAAATTCCTTCAAATTCTTTTTTCTTCTTTTATTGCTAAATCTGACATATCTAATACAATTTTGGTAATAATGGGCATCCTTATTTCATATTTGATCTTATTGGGAAGGCTTCTAGCTTATCCCCATTGTAGACAGTGCTTATTGATGATTTTAGATAGATACTAATTTAGCATTTTAAGGAACATCCCCTTTATTTCTATGCTCTCTATTGTTTGTAGGAATACAGTATTTTTTCAAGAACTTTTCCTGCATCTATTGAGATAATCATATGATTTCAGTTAGTTTTGTTATTGATATAGTCAGTTTTTCTTAATATTAAACCAGTCTTGCATAAATACCACTTGGTAATAGTGTATAATCCTGTTGATAAATTGTTGTAATCTCTTTGTTAATAATAAACAATAAGTGTTTAATTTTTTCTTTAATATTCATTAGGAAAATTGGTCTATAATTTTCTTTCTCTATTTTTGTTCTTCCAGGTTTAGAAATCAACCCTATAGTTGTCTCTTAAAGAAATTCAATAGAACTCCTTTAACTTTTTTTTGCTCAAAAATAGTTTGTTTAGTATTGGAATTAATTGTTCTTTAAATGTTTAGCAGATTTTACTTGTAATTCCATCTTTCTTAGAACTTTCTTAGAAAGTTCATTTCTTTTTTCTAAAATGGAGTTATTTAAATATTTTATGTTGTCTTCCATTTATCTGGGCAATTTATCTTTTTGGTAAGTATTCAACCATTTTATATAGATTGTCAGATTTATTGACATGCAGTTGACCAAAATAACTTCTAATTATTGCTTTAATTTCCTCTTTATTGGTGGTGAATTAAGCTTTTGCATTTCTGATACCAGTAATTTAGTTTTCTTTTCTTTTTTAATTCAAATTAAGCAAATGTTTATCTATTTTATTGGTTTTTCTATTAAAAAATACCAACTTATTTATTATTTTAATAGTTTTCTTACTTTCAATCATCCTCCATCTCTTCTGTTTCCCCTTTCCCCTCCAAGTTCTCTGTAGATTTCTCTACCCAGTTCTCTGTGTATATTATTACCTTTTTGAGCCAAATCTGATTAAAGTAAGGTTCAAACAGTGATCTTTCTTTCCCTTAATTACCTCTTCTGTAATAAGTCTTGCCTGCCTCTTCATGTGATATAATTTACCCCATTCATTTCTCCTTTTCCTCTTCTTCCAGTACAATCCTTTTCCTTTACCCCTTAATTATTTTTTATCATCATATCAAAGTCAACTTATACCCACATGCTTTAAGTAAACTTATTCTAACTGCCCTAATAGAGATACAATTAAAAGTTATAGGTATCTTTTTCTCATATAGGGATATAAACAATTTAACCCTATTGAATACCATGGCTTTTTTTTTTTCTATTTTTATCTTTTTACACTTCTCTTGAATCTTGTATTTGAAAACCACATTTTTCTCTTCAGCTCTGGTCTTTTCATCAGGAAAATTTGAAAGTTTCCTATTTCATTGAATAAATTTCTTTGCTCCTGGAAGATTACAGTCAGTTTTGCTGAATAGTTAATCCTTGGTTTTAATCCAAGCTTCTTTGTCTTCCGGACTATTATATTCAAACCCCTTTAATCCTTTAATGTAGAATGTCCTAAATACTTATAATCCTCATTGTGGTTACCTGATATTTGATTTGTTTCTATGGCTGGTTGCAGTATTTTCTCCCTGATTTGATAGTTCTAGAATTTAGCTATACTATTCCTTGAGGTTTTCATTTTGGTGTCTCTTTCAGGAGGTGATTGATGGATTCTTTTGATGACTATTTCATCCTCTGTTTCTAGGATATCAAGGCAGTTTTTCTTAATTTCTTGAAAGCTGTTTTCCAGGCTTTTGATCATGGTTTTTAGGTAATCCAATACTTCATAAATTAGTTCTCCTGGATATATTTTCTAGATCACTTGTTTTTTTCAATGAGGTATTTTACACTTTTTTTAAAAATTTTGTTTGACTGATTCTTGATGTCTTATAGTTATTAACTTCTACTTTCCCAGTTATAATTTTTAAAGAATCATTTTCTCCAATCAGCTTTTGAATTTCCTTTTCCATTTGGCCTACTCTCCTTTTAAAAAGGTTGTTTTCTTCCGTAAATCACCCCCAATTCTATTTTTTAAGGAGTTAGTTGTTTGCTTCAGCCAATTTTTACACTTCCTTTTTTCAAGCTATTGATGCTCTTTTTCATAATTCACCTAAATAATTAATTTTTTCCCAATTTTTCTACTAACTCTCTTACTTGATTTTTAAAATCCTTTCTTAGTTCTTCCAAAAAGATTTTTAGGCTTGAGATAAACTCCTATTCCTCTCTGAAGCTTCCCATGTAGGCATTTTGCCTTTGCTTTTCTATTCTGAATTTTTATTTTTATTTTTCCTATTGTCATAGTAGTTTTCCATGGTCAGGACTCTTTAAAAAATTTTTGAACTCTGATCCTTAGGTACAAGGGGCATTACCCTAGTCTTCTTGAGCTAGAGTACAGAGGCCTAGTCACTGGCTCTCTGGGCCAGGACATCTGCATTTTGTGACTTGCCCAATGTACTAATTTGGCCTGGTCTAGTCACATCTATTGTGCTCTGGGTTTCTGAGCTGTCAGTTTGCCTTCCATGTTAGGGGTAGATGCCTCACAACTGGCCCACTGTGCCACTGGCATGCTAAGCCAGAACTGTGGGGCCTCAATTATTGATTTGTGCTGTGATCAATAGTCTCTAGCTGACTTAGTTGAATGTTGCTTGAATTGGCCTAAACTTCCTTTTTACCCAATGAAAACAGACCTTTCCTGAAGTCCTTCTAAGTTATCTTGGGCTGAAAAAATTTTTCACTCCATCTTATTATGGATTCTGTTGCTCTAGAATCCTTTTAGAGGTTTGAGTAAACATTGTTTAGAGAGAAACTGGGAAGAACTCAGGCAATTTCATGCTTTTTTTTCTAGCATTTTGGATCTTGACATCCCTCCCTCCAACAACAACAAAAAATTAATCAAGTTGAGGGACAACGTTTGAAGGTTTTTCAGCTTGGAATACAAAATTCATGTTCCCATAACCATCAAGGATCCATGATCACCTCTACATCATACTGAAGGCATTTTTTAAATTGATTTATAGCACTTAACACTTGTTCTTGAGCCAGTCTTTTTTCTGACTCTGTCTCATTCTTGATTGAATAAATGAATAACAAGATTTGTAGTGGAAAACTTTTGATGATGACTATGATAATAGCACTTGTGATAATGATAGTAAATCTTATATTTTTACTGTTTTATTCAATTAAATTCCCAAATTTTAAAAATGTCCACTATGCATAGATATGGTAGATACTGAAACATCTGAACAAAAACAAAAATGAAAAACTCCCTGTCCTAAAGGAGCTTATATTCTTTTCCTTTATGATGATAACACTTTCACATAAATTATCTCACTTGATCCTCCTGGCATTTCATGTGAATTAGGCAGTATCCCCATTTTACTGATGAAGTTGACATTCAAAGGGCTTAATTGACTTAATTGCCCAAGTAAAATGAACTGGCCAGATTTGGATATTTCACTATTGATTCCAAATACATTACTTTTTTGTATTCTGTCATTGTCTTTGTAAAGATAATGGAAAAAGGCATGACTAGGTTGAGCAACCAGGATTTTGCTCAAAGTCAGTTCTTGAATTGAGAGTTTCAGAAAGTGGTTCTAATCATTATAAGGTGAGAAATGATTATGATGAATTAAGAAAAGAAATGAAAACTTATTCAATGAGCTCTTTTCTAGACTACCTTGACCTGTTCCACATGACCATCTTCCTCATTAAAGGCTTGACATTGTTTTTTATCATCATTCCTCCCCAACTAATGTTTTATGCCACTTTCCCTAAGTTAAAAAAAAATTAATTTTAACAACAACAAAAAAAAAAACCTCAAACAATCAGTATATTGTAATTAGTTTTTGTCTAGCATGATCTCTGAATAAATGATAATATTTTACTACTTGTTCCCACTAATGTCATCCAAATTACTAGATGAACAGGTTTGCAACCTATAATAAAAAATAAGAGAGGAGAAGGATAATTCTTTAACAAAATATTTTTGCACAAGGACTTATTTTTCACATAGTAGATATTTAATAAATGTTGAAATTAAAAGTTATATAAATCATAACTATTAGAACAAAGTCATAAATGAAAAAATAGCTGCTTATTCTTGGAGTACCTTGCTTAGTGTTTTGCATATATTACTTTTAATAAATACTGTTGTAATAAACATAATTTCATGTGGGTATCAGTGAATTCAACATATGGAATTAGAATAGACTTTTATGAAAAGTGTGTATCATCTATATTCATGCCAAAATAATTAATTCATGGGTTAATAATATTTCAAAGAGAAAGAACCAATTAGGAGGATAATTTAAAATGTAATCTCATTAATGCTGATTAGTTTTATAGCCAATGATGATTGGTTTTATAGCAGCAAATATAACGAATAGGAATTAGAGAAGAAAAATAAGATTAATGAAAAATAGATTAACCACTATAAAGAAATACTTCTACATATAATTTTGAGATTAAATTCAAAGAAAAAAATAAGCAACTTTTTTTGCTTTTGATAATAAATAAAAACAAATTGCTATTAATAAAAATACTAATGAGAACTCTTAGATATAACTTTTGATATTGTTGTCTGATTCTTTCTGACCCCCTTTGAGGTTTTCTTGGCAAAAACACTGGAGTAATTTGCCATTTCCTTCTCTAGTTCATTTTATACATAAGAAAACTGAGACAAACAGTGTTAAGTGAATTTTCCATAGATACACAACCAGATCTGAACGCAGGTCTTCGTAACTCTAGGTCCCCTATTATATCCACTGCATAACCTAGGTGCCCAGAAGACTATAACTATAATACTTTATAGGCCAAATAATTCTTAGTGAACTCCTGTCAGAAAGCAACAATTATGATGAATAAAAGATAAAGTTTATTTTTAAGCTAAATTAGTAAGGTATAAAAGAAACAAACATTTAAATTGGATAGGATTTTGAATATGACATAGGAAAACCAAATCTGTGCTCCTCCCCACACCAGAGATTGTTTTTTATGATCTCTCCAAATAAATTTTTGCAAAGGGAATCTCCTCAACTTCCTGGAGTGTGTTCTACCCTGCCCCTATATAGGGCTGACTGACAGATAGGTTACCTCCTTACAGTACATCCTTTATGCTTTTTTTTCCCCACATTACTTCATTATATGGTTTATAGCAGAGCAGATTTTAAGAAAATTAGAACAAATTGTTACATCTAGTACAATGAAATTTTTATTTGCATAATTCAAAGATAATGTTTGCTGCATTAACTTAGGGCAAATGCTGGTGTCAAGTTTATGAAATAGATGCTAAATATCTGCTAACCTCATCTCCTTTCTGCCCCAAGAATCACTCTTCAGGCTTCAATATACATTCCAGTGTGCTCCATCCTGTTCTAAATTGTTACACAGAATTGCTGCTGTATTCTCTAAAATTGCTGTCATTTTTCAAGATTTGAAAAGATTTTCTGTTGTAAGTTAAATGATTTCTTTACCAATGTAATTTTAAAAGTATGCTTTTTAAATGCCTGGGATTAAAAAATGCTTAATAAAAATACTGAATGATGATAAATGCCTTTATAAGATATATATTGAAATACAGTTTTCAAAATTTAAAAAATACATATTATGAACAACAGATAGAGAATTTCTGTTTTAATCACAGTAGGTAGCAACAGCAGGTAGCCAAAAGGAAGGTTCTTCAAAGACTACAGAAATTGAAAATTTAAGTTCTCGAAAAGATGTATACTCACACACATTTCTTCCTTTCCCAATACCTAACTGAGCCCTATCCCTTGTCACTTCTTTATAGATACATATTACATCATGTAAGATCCTGACAAGATGACCTCTGATATTCTCACTTAGTAGTATAAAATAGGATTTAAAAATGTCTATTATTTTGTATTTAATTTATACTTTAACATATTTAACATGTATTGGTCAACCTGCCATCTGAGGGAGGGTATGGGGGGAAGGAAGGGAAAAATTGAACAAAAGGTTTGGCAATTGTCAATGCTATAAAGTTACCCATGCATATAACTTCTAAATAAAAAGCTATAATAACAAAAAATAAAAAGAATTCAGAGAACAATACTAATAATTTAAAATAAAGTAAATGATAATAACAATAAAAGGTAAATGATTTCATATTTAAAAAATGCACAGCATTAATAAATTAGCAAATCAAATCTCAGGGGAAAAAAGGAACTAGGAAAAATTTGAGGAAAACTAAAAAGCCTGAAGAAGAAGATAAGTAATAACATTATTAATAATAACCTTGAAGCAATATACTTGACTCAGAATTGGGAAAAATTTCCCACTTTAGTACTAATTAGTTGTATAGTCCTAGGCAAATAACTTAACCTCTATATATTCAAACAATGTTATTACTTATCTACTAATTAGCATACTGGTACTGACTGGTATTGCTGCCTTCACATTTTCACATAATGATGAAGCAACAGATCTTTATTCTTGTAATGATCTAACTTTTATATAGTGTTTTGAAATTTAGAAAACATAACTATAACTCTTGCAACAACCCTGTAAGGTAAGTGATTTGTAAGATAGATACTAATAAAGAACCTGAATTTATGTTACTTTTATTTAAAAATAAAATAAAATGATTGTCACTGGACAGTTACATTGTCCCCATTTTAGGGATGAAGAAACAGTCTTAAATCAGATAAGTGATTTGTCCAAAGTCACAAAGTTAGTAATCAAGTCCAGATTCAAATCTAGTTCTCTGAATACAAGACCAATCTATTTTCTAGAGAACCATGTTGCCATTTATTTAAGTAGGCAGAAATGGTTTAGGGCCAGAAAATTGGTGGATCATAAGTAAGATTAAGCCTCACAGCTTATTCATCTATAAATTAATTTTAAATGACTGATACTTCTTATTAACAAATTATACAATATTATAATCAAACGGTTTTATTATTATTGTTCCTTTTGAAACTTTTGTTAAAGGGAGGAAATAATTATTTGTTAAGTGACAGGCACTAAGCTAAAATCTTTAAAAGTATAATCTCTCTTGTTCGTCTTAACTGCCCTCAGATATAGGTGCTATTATAACAATCATTTGTGGCTAAGGAAAGTTAGACAAGTCCAGGTAATATATGTTTGTTGCCAGATTTGAACAAGTTTCATTCTGAATCCAGGATCAGTATTATCTATCCACTCTTATCATCTAGCTGCTAAGATGAACAGAAAATAAGATTAAAGTAGCTTATTTGATAAAGATGTTATTAATTGAACTTACTGTGTTCCTCAGTTTTTTATGCCTGTGGAATTATTATCATCAGACATGCATAGCTACTCTTAAACATCAACAACCAGATATTAGTACAAACACCTCACAAAGACTCGGTAATCTAGAATATTAAATGGAAACAAGCAAAATGAAATTTAATAATGATAAATGTAAAATCTTATGCCAAGATTAGAAAAACAATCAACATTTTACAAGCATAAAATGAGGAAATCATGACTAGATAGCAATTATATCTCAAATCTTAAAATGATCTCAGTTCTTTTGTTTGTGGGATGTGTCTGTACCGCAAAGTAATAGGCATCACAAATATGACTCAATAGTTATTTAAAATGGCATAATTTTATATGCTATATTAAGAGAACTATTATGTCAAGGACTAGAGAGATGATAGCTCAACTATAATTTGATCTCATGCAAACTGTTGTGCTCAATCTGGGGGACTTTTAAATCCCCCAAATTTTAAAAATATACTTACATTAGAACATCCAGAAGAAAGTAAAGGACTTCAAGGTCATGCCATACAGAAGTTGAAAGAATTGTGAGGATGTGACTTGGATAAAAGATATTAAGAATAAGAATTGCTAGCAATTTATATAACTCTATAAGGTTTTCCAAATTCTCTTTTTTTTCCCCTTACTCAACTCTGGGAGGTAGGTATTACTATTATCCCCATTTTACAGATGAGATCTCAAAGCAGAGAGAGGTTTACTCTATTCACTGCACCATCTAGCAAAGGGATGTTGTCAAATCTAATGGTTTAATTTCAGTCTTTCTTGATTTTGCAGCTAAAAGTGCTAATCACTCTTCTTCTGGATACTCTCCTCCCTGAATTTTCTCTTCATTGATCTCTCCTATCATCCTGCCTTTGACTATTCCTAAATTTCCTTTGCTGGATGGCCATTTCTTTTTCCTCCTTAAAATTTTTCACTTTCTGTTACAGCTAAGATAAAATACAGCTTTCTCAATAATCTGAACCCGTTAATAAACAGATGTCAGCATAAGTTTCCAGTCTAAATATATACTGTTCTCCTTCATGCACTCTGTATTCCAGCCAGAAATGACCTACTTGCTTTTCCCCAAATTCAATATTTTATCTCCTACCTTTGCCTTTTCAGAGGCTTTTCCCCATGCTTATATTATACACACAAACCTCTATTTTTTAGAATCCCTTAGTTTCCTTGAAGGTTTAACTATATTGGTAAAACTTCTGTATTTCCTTACTTGTTATGCTCTTCCTGTCCTTAAATTACCATATGAATACTTATATAAGAGTATATATATGTCTCCCTGCTCCTGGTAGAATGTAAGCTTTTCATAGTAGCCATAATTTTCGAATTTGACTTTATATCCCTAGCACCTAATATAATGCCATGCTTAGTATAATAGCAGGTACATAATAAATGCCTATTCAAATGAATTGTATTACATTTGGTTGGATATTACAACTTCAAATATTGAAGAGCAGTAACTTGGAAAATACAATGGATTCATTTTCACTGGTTCTAAAGGGCAATATTTGGACCAACAGTTCAAAGTTGCAGAGAGGCACATTTAGTCTTTGATTTCCCTCTTCCAAATTATAGTCTTCCAAATACTTGAATTCAGCTATATCATCCTTTGGTTTAAGGAAAATTTCCTAATAATTAAAGCTATCAAAAAGTGGAATGGACTGCCTCGGGCAGTTACATAATAATGGAATTTGGAATTAGGAGGAGGTCTTGGTTGGCTCTCTAGTCCAATCCATCCATGAAAGAATCTTCAATATATATGACAAGAGATTGCCCCACTTACTTCCAAAGAGGAGAAATCTACCATTTTCTGAAGCAAGTGATCCTATTTTTAGACAGTTTAAATTATTAGGAAGTCATGTTTGGTTGTTTTGTTTTTGTTTTTTGTATCTTCTATCCATTTTACCCTCTGAAGCCTAATAAAGTCTAATTTCTTTTCCACATGAGAAGTCCTCCTTAAATGTCATTATCTCATCCCAACCACTATACCACTATATATCTAAGATTAAATATGCCCAGTTCCTTCCAGAGATTTTCGTAGTCTATGTATTAAAGGTTTTTTGCCATCATGGTTACGCTCTACTGGATTCTTTCCAACTTATCAATTTTCTTCTAAAGTCATGATGCCCAGAAAAATGACAAGGACAGAATATGATGTTTTTTCAATGGAGGTCTTCAGACTGATGCTAGGTCACTATTCATGGATACATTATAGAGAGGATGATTGGTCAGGAATAAATTGGAGGTCTCTTCTAACTCTGAACTTCTGTGACTCCTCCATTAATTCATATAAGCACTAGCTGAAAATATAAAGATTTATATTGTCAATGAAATTTCCCTTACCTCTCTAAAAAAGGCATTTTAAGCTGGAAAAAGAACATAGCTTTTAGATACATAATGTTTGGAAATTAGTAATATCCAATTCATATGCACAGAAAAAAAAACAGTCAAAGTGATCCATAAGCATGAAGCTCTAATTCTTTTAGACTTCAGACTTCCAATTAAACTTTGAAATCAAAGCCAATTATTTATTAATTTTATTTTGATTGAGAATATTTTGTGTAGTTATTTCTTTAAAAATAACAGAAAATCAAAGTCAAAATGCTATGTCATCAAGGTTTTAAAATTTTTTTGGTATAAATAGGTTTACTTTTAAGGGAGCAGCCATCAAACAAAGTCAATTAAGACAAGCATTGTGACACTTTTATTATTAAAACCGAAAAAATCTCTGTCCCACACTTAATGAGCAAATTATTGATAATTGTTCTCAACCTGAAATAAAAGGGAGAATCCATTTTCTTTGTTTTGATATTATTGATTGTGTCCTCCCAAAATGCTTTGTTAGCACTAGCTCCGTGTGGTTCATAAATACACTGCTGTTCCAGGATAGATCACTCATTGTTAAAATTGGCAAGTTAATCCCTTTAGGTTGACAGGGAATAGAACCCAGCTGTGTGTGGTCTCCTGTCTATAATCCCCTCTTGTGTTTTTCCTACTCTTTTCTAGATAATTTTGCTACAGACTATAAAATACCGTATTGATTGAGGACTGAAAGTTGTAAGTGTGATTTATGAGCTATATTTGATTAAAAGTGTTACTGTTCCAGGAACTTAGACATTTCTTCCTGTTGGTGAAAAACCTGTGTAAATCACTTACATTTTATCCATAGTCTCTAAGAATACATCTTTTAAAAAGGCCAGTGGAAAGAGTAGGGCCACATCTAGTTTATAGATTTAGGAGAGCAAGTAAACTTGAATTTTTAGTTGTATTCCTGACAGCAATTATGTTTATAATGTTGCAAAATCATGCCTCCATTATTTCTTTAACTACCAGTTTGATTCAAATCAACTTGATGAGCATTTATTAAATGCCTGCTTTATGCAAATACTGTTAGACACTGAGAAATACAAAGACAAAAAAATGAAATAGTCCTTATCCTCTAGGAGCTTACATTCTTAATGGTGTGAGTTTTAAGGAACAGTGAGCAGCTAGATAGAGCATTAGGTTTGGAATCAGGAAGACATATTCCTGAGTTCAAATTCATCCTTAGATGCTTACTAGCTGGATATTCCTGGGCAAATCACTTAATCCTGTTTGCCTCAGTTTTCCTCATCTAAAATGAGTTGGAGAAGGAAGTGATAAATCACTCCAGTATCTTGCCAAGAAAACCCTAAATAGAGTCATGAAGAGTTGGACACTACTGGACCACTATATCATTATATATCTAAGACTAAATATGCCCAGTTCTTTCCAAAGATTTTCATTGAAATGACTGAACAAAAACAACAAGGGGTATTTGATATATACAGGGAAATATAGAGTTTGTCATGAAATTAAATATCAGGATGGTACAGGGACTTTATGATCTCTATATCCATCCCCTTCTTTCACTTCACAAGACCAATATTCTAATTCAGGCCTCCATTGTCTTTATCATGGATGACTGCATTATCTTCCTAATTGAGCTTTCTCACTGACCCTTTCTATAGTTATCCAAAATACAACTGCTAGAATAGTTTTCCTAACGTGTAGTCTTGAATATGTCATTCCCCTACTCAGTAAGCTTCAGTGGCTATTAACTCTAAGATTAAATATGAGCTTCTCTACTTGGAGCCCTTCATAACCTGACCCTAACTTATATATTCAGTCTTTTATATATTACTCTCCTCACACCCCATGATTGTGATAAACTGATTTTCTTATTCATTACACAGCATACAGCACACAGCATACTCTCCCTTCCATCTTTGCACCGACTATTCCTCATATCTTCAAAGTGCTCCTCATCTCATCAATATTCTATTCAAGTACCACCTTCTGAGTACCCTTGAGTCCCCTAGTTCCTTTCCTTAAAAAAATCTTCTTTGTATTGAATTTTTAAACATTATCTATATGAATGTAACACCAGTGCCCTCACACTGCCGTGCTATATGCCTACATCAGTGGAGAAGGGATTTCTTCAGATGAAGATGACCTCCCTAACATGTACCAAAACCTAGCATCCTAGAAACTGTTAAGAAAAGACATCCATTGGTGAGATCTGTCTTTGCTTGGACTGAGATTTTATATCATTCCCAGCTGAACCCATTTACCCTTGTGTAATCTTTGATGTGTTCTAATCTATATAACTTTCTCTGACTTCTATTTACTACAAAATGATAAGGTTTTTCTGATGATCTTGTGCATGAAAAGTATTTGGGGAGCAGAGGAGCTATATTAGTTGATGGTGAGGTATTATTCTTTCTTTAAGAGAGTTCATGAAGGTGTCTTTTATTCTGAATCTCTTAAAATTATATCCCTAGGTCAAAAATATTTAGTATTTCATAGATATGTTCCTAACCTGATGGCTAGAGGGACCCTTAGAAATAAGAGAGATTGCTTAAACTATATCTTGTCCATCTTTCCCCTTCTTCCATCCCCCAGGCTGCTGGCTATGTATACAACATGCACTTCAATCTAAAGTTGAATAAAATCTTGTCCAGGTACAAAAAGAAACTTGTTTCTGTTAATAACCCCATGCTATCACAAAGTTGAATGGATTTTTAAATCCATTAAAGGTTTGGGAAATTGGGCACATATTGCTAACTTTAAAGCTATAATAACTAACTGGGATAGGTCAGCTGGGAATTTTGCCATAGGGCTGGTGATAGTGCTTATACTCCTTTAAGAAAGAAAACAGATCTTGGTGGTGGGACAGGAGAGAATTCTGTTTAGTCAGAGATGGTGGAAATTTATATTGGAAAAGGAAGAAAGCAGGTCAGCTCTCATAGGATTACCCAGTGTGGAGACTACAGTCCCCCACAAGAATGTGGCAAAAAAAAGGGGGGAGTAGAATTACTACCCATATGGAGTCTGCCCTTCCAATAGAATCTGGCAAAATCAAAGCCAGATAGCTCTCACTTTAGAATCCTCAGCTATAATATTGTCTCATCCTTGCTGAGATTTAGAAGAAGAGACTAGGGGATATGAACAGCAGAGATACTAAATTGAAGTTAAGGAAAGAGTAAAAAGATTAAGCCTGGGTACCAGGTCTTTGTCTTTTCTGTTTAACTTTTTCAGGTCCTCTATTTGTATATGAAGCATCAAAGTCTTTTCAGGCTTTAAGCTTACCCTTACAAGCTTAATTATATTTTAATAAACAACTTTTGTATTTATATAGCCTGCTTTAATCTCTCTCCTGAGTTCCATTCTCACCCACATAACCAGATGCTTATTTTATATTTCTAATGGAATATCCCGTAAGTTTTTCAAAATCAGCAATAATATCTTCTCTTCCCCTAAACCATTCCCTTTTCCAAACCTGACTTCCTTCTATATTTCTGTTAAGCATACTGCTGCCCTTCAACTTGTCCAATTCCACAACTTCAACATTGTAGCTGACTCACTGTCCCTTACCTGTCATATTTAAATGGTTGATAAGTTTTACCAAGTTCCCTACCCAACTTCTCTTACCTGTCTGTCTCTTTCTTTCTACCCACATGGCCTTCTTCTTGGTTCAAGTTCTCAATCTCTCTCAGTTGGGTCATTCAATAGCCTCTTAATTAGAATTCTTGCTTCATTTTTCATCTCTTCAATTGTTCTTCCACATAATTGCCAAAATTATTTTTCTAAAGCACACATATGACTATGTCACTTCTCTGCTCAAAAATTTTCTCTGCTCACGAATTTCTAATCAATGACTAGATAAAAATACACATTTGTCAGCTTAGAATTTAAAGTTTTTCCCATGGCAACTAGATGGCAAAAGTCAAGAGGACCTGACACTTGTTAGCTATGGGACACAACCTAGATTATCTCCCTAAAAATGTAATTGGGAAAAGTTTAACAAAAAGAAATAAATATATAACACAGCATAGATGTTATTTGAAAATAAATAATAAAGTTTTCCCAGCCTTAATTCACTCTTCCTTTTTGGGTTATTTAATTTATATTTTTGCCCTTCATACAGTCTACCTCCCAACTAATACTGACCTGTTTGCTACATAGTATTTCATCTTCCTCCTCTATGCCTTTGCATAGGCAATGGAATGTACTTTCTTTTCACATTGCTTCTTTTAATTCTTACATTCTTTTTTGGTTCAGTTCATTTGCTATTTCCTAAAGAATATCTTTCTTATCATAAATTCATGTATTTTTGATACCATTGAGTATAGCACCTTCATTTTACACAGGAGGAAACTGAGGTCCTGAGAGGCAAGGTGACACGCAAAGATCAAGAAGAATTAGGGTATTACAGAAATAAGGATTTGAGCTCAGATCTTCTGACTTCAAACTGAGTTTTCCTTTCATGTTACCAACTTTCCTAATTTGACCAATTGTGGTGCTGTACTATGTTATTTTATAATTATTTTCTAATATGATCTTTATCTGTTTATCTTTGAACAAATTACCTCCCCCAACACCACCCTTTATAAAATGAAAACTCCTCAAGGGTGACAGAGTAAATAGAGTACCAGTCCCAGAGTCAGGAAGATCTATGTTCATATTTGTAGCTTTATGTCCCCGGGCAAGCTATTTAACCTCAGATCATAACTGTAAAACAAGAATATTAATAGTATTTACCTCTCAGAATTATTGTGAAGATCAAATGATATAATAATTGCAAAACACTAAGTACAGTTCCTGGTTTATGATAAGTGCTTAATAAATATTTGGTTCCTTCTTTCCTTTTTATTTCCATTTTACTTATAGAAAAACTATAGCTCAGAGGAATCAAATGACTTGCTTAGGGACACACTGCTAGCAGTTGTCTATGATAGAATTTAAATTCAGGTCTTCCTATATTCCAGCACTCTGTCCACTGTGCCACCTAGCTATCATCACTACTATTATTATTGCCACCACAGAGGTTGTACTTGTTTGCCCTTCATTCTCAAAAAGGGTCATGACATTAGAGAGGAGATGCCATGACATGCAAGTGAATTAGATTTAAGTGAGGGAGGGCTGGGCAAAGTCACCTGCCTCACTTTCTCCTCCAGAGCCATCTGGGTCCAATGGCAAGATATGGATCAAGATGACTGGAGATGGTCCTGTATGAAATGGGAGACCTTGATCCTTTCAAGCTACGATCTTCAGCAGGTCTCACTTTGACTGAAGCTGTACCCATTCAGTGATTAAGGCTGGGTAGCAATGGAGGCAAAGAATCTCTTCTTTCACCTAGTCCAAAAATTTTTTTAATTAATTAAATAAATGAATGAATGAATGAATCTGAAGGGAGAAGACCCTCAAGGTTTCTGATCAAAGCAGAAATAACTGCTATTTACATTCAATCTGAATCAATTAGAACCCAAAGAATGACCAAATGGGGCTTGGCCTAGGACTTATTGGTGGCCAACTACAATCATATTAGTTTTGGTTTAAGACTTGGTCCTTAAGAAAGAAATCTAGCCAGTAAATTTCAAGATATCTTGGAAGGGTTCAGAGGTGCAAATGGGGGGAAAATGCTTTTAAGAGCTTCTGTGGATAAGGAAGGGTATGATACTCTATGTGGACAGAGGGACCAACATCAGCACTAATGACCATTATATCAGTCATTATTGAAAATGTGGAGTGATAGGATTGGATCCAAGAATGCCTGGATTCGGATCTTGCTTATGAATATAATCTTGGCCAAGTATTTCAGCCCTTCAGTTTTTTAGATAATTCATTAAGGAAAAAAATTAACATCCAATCCTCAACTTTCATGGGGTAACTCTCTTAGAAAAAGACATGAAAGTCAAAAATGTGATGTTGGAGCACTAGCAAATGTTCAAATCTGGCCTCAGACACTTCCTAGCTGTATGACCCTGGACAAGCCATTTAACCCCAATTGTCTCAGAAAAAAAAAAGTGATGCTGAAGCATTGAAGCTATAGAGATTAAGAGGTAAATTACTCACAGTCACAAAAAAAACTGTAATGCTTTCACTAGAGGTTGCTGAAAATACTTTTTCTGCACACAATTCTTTATAACAAAACATGAATTCCAATATATACTTTTTCTAACACAGAACAATGAAATAGCCCATTAAATATAGTACACAAAATAAAATTGGTAACATGCAAAACACTTTTTTCTCACTGGTAATATCCTAGAATTCTTTTATTAACATATTGTGTTAAAGTAACAGTTTTTAAAAGCCATTAATTTTAGTCAATATTCACTTTTCATAACACAGTAAATATACAGGACCATAAATATTGTATAGCAAATACAATGTCTTAACTAAAACATTTTTAACCTGAATCTTATCTTCCTCTATGTCAGATGGTGGTGTAAAAATGTTGTACTGTATACGATATTGCTATAAATCTCTCTACTTTGGCTGCCCTCTGAAAACTACGGAAGCAGTATCTAGGATTTTAGTCATTTCTCTCAGAAGACATTGCTGTCCTTCATGGCTGGTGGATGGCATTGGAGATCATGAGGGAAGTATCAGTTTGAAATAATCCATCAGAGATATCTGCTTCATGCACCATTTGAGATCCTTAAGGGTCTCAAAGAATAGGAACAAAACAAAGATGAGGGGTTTAACCTTGAGGCTGCCATGGATAATGGAATTTGGCAGCCTCGATGTCTCTTGGTAGCTAGTCAGTTAGGCTGACACCAGCCACAGACATTCTGACATGAAGTTTATCTAATACCTTTATTCTCTCAGTAAGTCACATTACTGACTTTGCACATTGACTTTGCACACTTATGCACCAAAGGACTTGCATTACACTTTGGGGGCGTAATTACAACACAAAATTTGAGGTTTAAAACCAATGAAAATATGCAATGAATGCATGGGGAGCTCTTTACTATACACAGATAAAGTGAATAAGACCAATGTAGGGTTTAGTAGATACCAGTCATTCTACAAACCTGCATGTATTACACATCTCATTTTTTCTCTACTGAGTCTACCTATGCAGTTACTAACTCAAAAGTAAAAATTAGGTTGTTAACATAATCGTGAGAATTCTTGAAATTAATAAAGTTAAACACATGTATGTTGAGGGTTGACCATATATGAATTTCAGATTAGAATTAATGAAGAAATTTATTACATTCAAATATTTTACATAACCGGGAATCATAACTTCATACCTACCCATTACTCTCCCTAATATTGTCATCTCTATAATTGAACCATGCCATTTTTAGCTATCAATCTGATTTGTTTCTCTTTTGTTATAGGAGACAATAACATAAACTGGTTTTTTTAAATATTCTTTTTCATTATCATCCATAAACCTAATTCTTAAATGGGCCATTGTTCAAAATGACTTGTGAGAGCAATTCTACTATTTATCACATTCCAAATAAATTTCACTTATTTCAGAAGACAAAGAACTTTAAAGATATCCAGCAGTAATAAACAGACTTTCAATTTGTAAAAATTGAAATAAAATATTTCTAATCAGAAAACTTCCATTTCATTCAGTTAAATATGTTCACTCATCCCAACAGAGGGAGAGAGACAGTGCAGTATTTAAAAATCTGGTTAATTATAAATGTAGGAAGACCTAGATTTCGGTTCTGCCTCTGACATATACTAGCCATTTGACCAAAAACGAGTCATTTCAAAGAACAGGGAATTCTAAGAATATACTCACAGACAAGTTTTCAATATGTGATAATGAAGAGAATTTTCATTCTGGGAGTTAGACAACTGATCAAAATGTTATATCCAGACTATAACAATAACAAAAATTCAAAATAAAAACAAATCATTGTTCTGTGCAGAGGACATTTCCCAACATTTAGGAGCTCAGTAATCCAGTGCATGTGTGATCTTGATATTGGTAATACCTCCAATAGTGTTGATCATAAATCATGCATTCTATATCTTTAAAAGTCTCTATATATATTCTCAAATGGATCAAGATATATCCAAAATACTGAAGCCCCCCTCCCCCCCACCTCTTAGGTTCTTGGTATTGTGTGGATACCAGGAGAACATTCATCAGCTATCTTTCATTCAGTAATCTGGGGTTGTCCTGCCTCGACTGACTGTGCATTACCATTATATAGCCTTTACTCTTTTTCTCTTGTGTAATTCTTTGTTGGAAATTGTTGGAAATATATGTTGGTCTATTCACACAGGTCACAAATGTTTCCATTAGTTCACGGGTGACTTGAAACTAATTCTTAAAACACAATGGCATTTCATGATATCTTATCATAGTCTTGTTTTAAGGCATCATCACTGTCTTATTTTAAATTTTTTTCTCTTTTCTTTTTCTATTTAATTCTTAAGTCCAATTATTATCTATCCATAATTTCTCCCTAAAATATATGCCTCTATTAAATCAGCTCTGTGGGTTGTCCATCCTATTGAATAAAACAATTTGGACAGTAAACATTTTTATCCAATTAAATTTTACTTTGCATACGAGTCTTATTTCCTTCAGTGATTTTATATATATATATATGTATGTATATGTATGTATGTGTTTATGTATTGATTAGTAGTAGTATCCATCTAAAGCAGATGTGTCAAATACTTCCACATGTGACTCTCAACATTCCTGAATGCCACCCCCCCAAAAAAAGATTTAAATGTAGTTGGCAAATATTTAACCAAAAAAATTAAAACATAATAGAACCTGGATAATGTTAATATGTAGGTTTTTAAGTCAATATAAGGCCTACAGGGGTCAAATTCATGGTTGAGTAAACCCTATTTACATTTGAGTTTGGAACTACTTATGAAGAGGAATAGCAATAGGGAATTAGCTTCTCCTCCACGATAGTAGCAAATTCCATTGGCAAACATAATTTTCCTTATTTTTATGTCTCAGTTCATATTAGTAACCATAGAGTTATTGAACAAAGTTATATCTATTGTTTTTTTTTCTTTCAAGGTATCTTATATGACTTTTAAGTATTCATGGTAAACATCTTTTTGTAGAAAAGATTTTCAAGTGGCATTTTGAAAAGTCAAATCAAATGTTTTTTGTTGTTGTTGTTTTTGCTTTTTTTGGTAAGCAAAGTAATAAGCATAATAGAGTCTAATATTCTTTATTGTGTTCAAATCAAATGCTTTTTTGATTGTTGTTGTTTATGCTTTTCTTGTAAGCAAGTAATAAGCATAATAGGATCTTATACTCTTTATACTATTCATTCAATTGTATATCTGTTAAGATGTATTCTGCCATTATTACCTGTAAAATTCTGGGTTTTTTTCTGTCTTCATCAAAAATATCTTAGATGTGTGTAAATTGACCTCATGAATTTTTTTTAGAAATGTGACTATTAATATGGGTAAATTATTGATATTGACTTAGATTTCTTTGAAGGGAATGACAAAACTTGATATGTTTTTCCACATTTTTGGTATTCTGTCTTCCCTGAGATATCACGAAAATTAGCTCTTCAGTGGCCTCAGATTTTTGTTACATCTAGGCTTTCTGTACACTTGAAATGATCCATGAACCCTTTTCATTATTGATTTCTTTAGTGCTATTTCTAATTCCTCATGTAGCATATCAGGTTTTGTGACGTTAAATTCCACAGTTTTATTAGTAGTTTTATTGAGTGTAAAAAAAAAAAAAGGGGGGGGAGGAGATTATTGCATATAGTTTTTTAGATCTCCACTTTTATATATTCATTTTCTTCCTTCCAATTTCAACTTTTAATGGCATAGGATCAGCTAGATTAGATCTCTTCCAAAATTTTCTGTCAATTTTCCATTTCTCTACTGCTTTTCACTGCTTTTAATTTTTTTCTAATTTTTTATAGTCTTCCATCATTCTGACTTTACAAATGATTTTATACTATAAAATTGTATTGCCAGTGGCTATACAATACTGCTCAGATTGCCAAAGGGAGTAAATGTTTGCTAATAAGAAATGTCTGGCTTTATTGATCACTTCATCAAAATTGATAGATTTATATCAATAATAAACATTTATGAAATACTGATAGTATATATGTTGATACCTGTTCTTTTCTCTCTTTTCCATTTTTCACCCTAAGTAACTAACATATAGAATTCCAGGAAGAAGTCTTGAGTTTCCTAAATCTGACAGTGGATAATACCACCTAGCAAGTCACTCACCATACCAGTAATTAGAAGGAGCAATGGGGCAAACACACTAATAGAGAGTAATGAGTAGACCTTGGTAGTGATGAGATAAATGTATCAGATTATCACCACATCAAAAGATAGACATACCACATAGAGGGTTTTAATGTGAAAAGAGTTTTAATCAAGCAATGATAAGTAGCACATTAAAATTTACCTTTTAAATTTGGTAGTCAGCATACTTTGAGCTTGGAATGGGAAATATTGGATTTCTGAACTTTACAGTAGAGAAAGTTTCACAGTTTAATAAGGTTGAAGGAGACTATGAAAGCAATTACAAATATCATGTTTCCAGAGATTCCCTAGAAATTTTTTGAATCCATAAAATGATAAATCCCTAATTATACATTCATATTCATGTTTCTATGTTTAGTACTTTCTTGTTTTTACTTTACCACTTCTTTGGTAAAATCCTAGAGGAAAGCCAGAACCTCTATATAATTAACAATTTTATTTAAGAAGGTTGGGCTGATGAGCCAAAAGAAGAGGAGAATGGAAAGCCAAATTTTCTGACTAGGTTAGGTTCCTCAAAAGTTGAACCTGGCTAAATTTTAATTCCAGATAAAGAATAAAGATTGATACTTCTTTACCAGACTCTGCAGCATTAGCTAAACAACATGTACAAATTGTTTAATAATAAATAATTTATATATATATATATATATATATATATATATATATATATATATGTTAAATAAATAATGTTGGGTGATGAGTGATGATAAATAAATAATAAAATAATATTTGTTTAATAAAAAGTTGAGGCAAAATAGCAGCAGCAGCATGAAGAAAGAAATGCATATTTGCTGAAGACATTTTCATTAACATGAAAGAGAAATTATTAAGAGAGTCCAAATGGAAAAGAAATTCTCTCTTGGTGATGTTGTCCTCTGAGTAAAATGGATTTGAACTCAGTTTCATGATTCTAATCTCAGCATTCTATCCACTGTACCATCAAACTGCTTTTATGGTTTATACTCCAGCATAATACCTCTTGAAGATTCATTCTCCCTAGCTACTTTTATTGGTGAACCAAGTCCCTACAAAGCAGTTGCTTACTTTTTCTTTTGGTATTCAAGGGTTAATCCTGATGGATTTTGTTTAAAAAAAAAACGCATTTGCTGTGTTCCCCAATATTAATTATTATCAATTATTTTTTTGACAAATGGAAATTTGGTGGCTTAGTGAGGACTGTTACAGAAATATCTTCAGTTTTCCAAACAGGCTTGTTATTTTATACATCCCTCCAAAGTTTCTGACAAATTCTTTTCAAACACGATTTCTAATTGACTCTCCTCTCATTTCATCCAATATTAGGAACACTTAACTTCTCCCATATTGATGAAGAACCTGTTCACATTTAGTATCTTTGATTAACTGATTCACTAGAGCTTTAGAACTTGATCACATATTGTTTACAATTTTGATTGTATTGATACAATTTGATACAATTCAGCCCAATATTAGTGTCATTTGATGAAGGTAGGGCTTAGAGCAAGTTCTAAACCCAATGTCTATGAACTTTATTATTTACTATGATAGTTTTTTCTTTGTAATTCTGTGTATTTTCATTTTATGCATTTGAAAACAATATTATTAAAAGGGATCCATATACTTCACCATATTGCAGAGGGGTTCATCACACACATACACATATACAAAAAAAAGTTAAAAACCTTTAGCTTAGAGCATCATTTTAGTTACATGTATTGGGGTTCAAGCATGTCAAACATCCCTTTTACACTCCTAAAGAAAGTCTGCTGCATAAAAATTAACTGGTCCCAGGTAGTATAAATTTTAAAAGTTTAAAACTGCACTCTAACTTTTAGGATCATGTCTGTAAATATGATTACAATGATAGCTGACACATGGAACATGCTGTGCTTTACAAAAATATCTTAGATGTGTGTAAATTGCTCTCATAAAAGTCTTACATGTACTGTTTTATTTGATATTTACAGCAGCACTGTGTAAGGTAGATGGTACAGTTATCATCCCATTCTACTGATAAATAAAATGATACTCAAAAATATTGGTGATTTGCCAAAGATAATACATTAAGATGAGGCAGATATTTTCCTACAATATACCAACTACAATTCAAACTTTTTATCATGTCTCTCAAAGAGTTCAAAAATTTAGTGATAATCTACCTATTCTGGTCTTATTTTCTATTTATGTCCTTCACTTTTAGCACATTTCCCATTTAATAATGATATTCTATCTCTGCCTTATTATTAAGGAATCATAACATTTTTTCACACAATTTATGTTTTCTGTAGTTATATGTCAACAAAAATGAACATCAAAAAATACAGGATTACCTTAAAAATATAAAATTCCCAGGGCAGCTAGTTTGTGCAGTGGATAGAGCACCAGCCCTAAAGTCAAGAGGATCTGAGTTCATATCTGGCCTCAAACACTTAACACTTCCTAGCTGTGTGACCCTAGGCAAGTCACTTAACCCCATTTGCCTCAGCAAAATATATATATATAATTCCCAACCTAAGAGAAGACCAAATAGAAGGTCTAAATAAAACAATCCCAGAAAAAGAAATCAAACTAGTGAGGAAGTATCAAAGAAAAAAATCTTTATTCAGATGGCTTTATGTGAGAATTCTATCAAATTTTAAAAGAATAATTAATAACTATCCTACAAAATATTATCAAAAATTGAAAAGGAAACAACGTGACTAAACTTTTTTAAAAAACAGTATATTCATAATTCCTAAATCAGGGAAGAATAAAACAAAGATAATTATAAATAGCTATCATTAATGAATTTTAGTTGTAATTTTAAATAGAATCTTGACATAAAGATTGTAACACTTTATCTAAAACATTTATAGTTTATAATTACATTTCCTCATTTGAAACAATTTCTCTTCCACAACATTGGCAATGGCAAACATCCCTTGGTAATCATATATTTCAATTTTATATCAGGCCTGATATTTATGATTAGAAATACATTGAGTAGGGTTAGTTCTCCTGTTATGTATTTTACAAAGTTTTGATATATGAGAAATACCATTGTGGAAAAGAGCCCTTACTGTGAATTTGCTCAACCAAATCATGTTTTTCATAGTCAATAAACAATAAGAATAACAGTACTTCATTCTCTAAAATTTTCAGTCATTTGTGAAATATTTTCCATTGTCAAAATACCTTAAGGTATTATTACCTTCACTGAGCATGTCCTCAACTAATATAAGTAATTCTTATAACTTATAAATATATAAGTATAAGTACTATAAATAATTCTCATAAAGATTTTACAAAGATGGAAGAGTAAATATAGGGCTTTGGAATTGGTATTTTCCTGGTCCCTTCTCTCCATCTAGCAGAAATCAAAATCTCTCTTGAAAAAGGGTAGTTGAAGAAGATTCAAGAAATTTTCATTCATGTGTCTACAAGACACATCCATATATTATCATGTAGATGAAAAACAAGCCATTTGGGCAACAACAACAACAACAACACACACACACACACACACACACACACACACACTATCACACTGGTATCAATAAGTTTTGAACTGGTTTGGGTTTTTCCTTTTCTTTCTACCTTCTCTTCCTTTTTTTCCTTCTTTTCCTTTCCATAACATTGCCTGTTAGTCCTTCATCACTATTATGATTATGTCTCTTTTAGCTTGAATTTCCTTCATAAACATTTGAACTAACCCCCCTACTATTCCTGTCTTTGCTCCTTTTAGTAGTACCTTTTTTCTCAATATATAAGCACATAGGCCCCATGATAAATGAGTACTTAAAGAATTCTTATTTGAAAGATTTCTAGGGCGGTACAAATTGTATTCTAAATATAATTTTAGCTGCAGTCCATAAATTTTAGTTTATTCGCTCATTGTTAAAAAATATAATAATAATAAAAATAAAAAAATAAAAATTCCCTTTAATAAAAATCTCTTCAAGACTTAGTTTAAGTGTGATGTTTTATAGCAGGTATTTCTGGATTACACTTGTCTTTAGTGCCCCACTCACCAATTATTTTGTGAAATATATATGTATAAATATATATGTATGAATATGTTTATGTGTGTTCATGCATGTTACAAATATGTCATGTATGTATTTTATGTATATATGCATATGTATGTATTACCTTATCTGTATATTTGTTTTGCCCCCTCTCCCAAAAAATAATCTTTAGGCCAAGAAACATATCATCTTTATCTTTTTATTCCAATAGGAGACAGGTAATATTTATTGATCAAAATGAATATTGTTCCTATCATTTATTCTATCAACAAATCTTATTTAAAATATCATTACTTACTATCCAATTAAATATGTAATATTTATTTAGATTTCTTTTGTTCATTTGTCATCTTATATTCTATAAATAATTGCTTAATATGTGACTAGCTTTCTGAAGGTCCTCCAAATAGGCCTTAGTTTCAGCAGAATAATCACCACGAGAATAGTCTCCTTCAGTCTCCCAATCTATGTCAACAATCTCAGTCAGCCAGCCAGTCAGCAGTCTGCATATCCAATGTAATGTCCTGCTTTCTAGATCCCCCAAGTTGGGGTGAGAAAACATACTGTTGCTTTCTAGAGCACTGAGATGGATTAAAATATAGCGTCCAGACTAGCTCTCTGGAGGATCTTACGACCAGTGCAAGTCCTTGGTCACAGTGGAGAAGTGATGAAGGCAGGAGAGCCACCATGAGGCTGGTCAAGTCTTCTCCCCTGTGGCTGAGTTTGTCTGCAGTTTATATACTCTATTACAATTAAATCAATTCATCATACTGAGTATAAGCCAATCATTATATCACTATAATGATATTATTTGTTGTAAAATTAAATCAATCAGACTGAGCTAGAGAACTATTAATCACCATGCTAAACTTGATAATCATTGCTTTATCAATTCACTGAGTTAACACCTTGTTGTAAAAATCCCTGCCTCAAGTATATTATTAATATCTATCTTTTTCTACATTTATTTATGTTTTAATACCTCAGTACATTGTCATTCTTTACAAAATTATTCTCTGATGTTTAAGAACAGATGCAAGTTAGTATTCCCACTCAGGAGACATCATAGAATCATCTATTCACAGATATGTATTCAGAAGGAAGCATAAAGATCATGTACACTTCTGAATACAAATCTATGAATAATTATTTAACAAATTAGGAAGCCAAGGCCCATACAAATTATTATGTACCAAAAGCCATATAGGTAGTCAATAGTAGAATGGCAATATGATTAATGCTTGCTGGCACCAAATCTAACTTTTTTCTTTGATTTCAGTTTAACATAGCTATCAAATTGTTTTGTCTTGTTTTCCAATACTTTGTTCATGTATATATTTTACTTGTCTTTCTCTAAATTTATCAAGTTTTGGAGGCAAATGTAACCACTATAATCATTTTCTTATAATCAAGATCTTTTGTCTTTTACTTTTCCTTTAGGGTTTTACTCTGCTATTTTTCACATAGGTATTTAATATTAAGATTATTTCATTATCTGCATAAGGCATGGTAAAACATTATATAGTTTTTCTGTCTAATAACAATATCTTTTTAATGTCTTGGAAATCATGAATAGAAATTTGTTTTTCTTAATTTCATTTCCTTGAGTACAACAAGTTTTAAGAAAATCATCCATCTCATATGTTTTCATGTTGAATGTATTTATTATATGTAGCAAATAGATTCTGTTTTCTCATTTTTTTCCATTTCCCTTTCATTTATGGTAGTAATTTTACTTCAAATGAAAAGTTATTATCAATATGTTAATTTTACCTCTATCAAATTCTACATATATATTTTTACCATCAGTACTTATAATTTTTTTTTAATTGGGGGTAAAGAGGGGACAGATATAAATGGGTAAAGTTCAGTCTTAACCATTCCACATCACTTTTCTATTCAGTTGTCAGATTGGTGACAATTTCCTTTCTAAAAAGAGTCAGTTTATGCAAGTATGTGCATTTCTGATTTTGAGATGGAAAAAAAATACAGGAAAACTGGTTTAAAAAAATTAAAGAAGTACCAACACTTAAATAGTGTGAGAAGGAAAAGTTAGGGAGATCATCTAAGTAAAAGAGAAAGCAAGATCATCTTCTTAGAGTGAATTTGATAATAGTTTTAAAAATGTAAAAATCATTGTGGGGAATGAAATACATAACTAATAAGAGAAAGATTAAAAATGAGAAAGCCACTGCTACCAAATAGAATAAATTTGTAATGAACTCATCAGCACACTTTCATGGTTCTCTAGGAACACTTAGTAACTTATGCATGAGCATAAAAAAAGTATATAATAGAGGCTGGCTTAGAAATTTTTCAATGAACTTAAGAAAAGATCAAGGGCATGGAAGTTTTTTGGGTAATGGTGATAGCATCTTTGAAATCCTTAGGCAGACAGGCAAATGAAAAAAGATGAGAACTAATGAAGTGAATGAACAAGGAGGGGCCAAGGAACTTAAAATCAGAATGAGAATGGTATGCAGGCTCAGTATAAATGAGGGAGTGGGTGAGATCCCAGGATAGGAGAGTACGGAAATAGAGACAAATTGTATATATATAGATTTTAGAGGTGGAACAGTTCTGAGTAGTCCAGTGATATGTAGCATGGATAACCTAATGGATGAATAAGGTCAAAATATATATGACACTCATGTACCTGATTCTTTAGTCTAATGACTTTTCTGAATCAAAGGTTACAGAGGAATTTTCAAAAATCAATTGGATGCAACAAATTTTACCTATACGATGAATTTGTGTCTATTATTTATGCAAGAGTCTTAGCTTTCCTCATTATTCTAAGGAGTATGATTATACCAGACAGAATATGTTGCTTTCATGCACCTAATAAATAAATTCAGTAAGAGAAAAGAAAATCTTTCTATAAACATTTCTTAGATAATGTCAGGGAGCAAGACTTCATCAATATGGATTCCTTTCACTAACACAGATTACAATCTCCCCTATGTCTTAGTAGATATTCATTCAAACTAAGTAGACTTAGTTTCCAATCTTCTGATTCTTAAATGAAAATCACACAAGCCACACAGTCTTGTTCTTTTCAGCTTACTTTTTCCATGATGGAATCAAATAGCAGAATCAGTCAAGCCTAAGAGCACTATGAGTCATTAAAGTAAGACAAAAAAAAGATTATGAATATATATGTGGAAAAATTATTTTAAGATTATCTAAATTAGAAATCTGAAGTAGGAAAGATGACCAAAAATTTTTCCAGGATGAATTTTGGGAAGTGTTTTAGTGAAAAAGAAAGAACCCAAGTTTAGTAAGTTTGGAGGTTTTGTTTTTGGTTTTGTTTGTTTTTGGTGTGTTGTTGTGCTTTTTTAAAAAGGGGAAAATATGGCCTAGTACAGTGGTGTCAAAAACAAATAGAATATATTTCTGTTTTAGGTCACACACCTAAAACTTAGAAAAACTCAAAACCACAAATTAATATTATGTATATTGTGTTGTATTTTTATTTTATTAAATATTTCCCAAATATATTTTTAATCCAAAGTTTTTCAGCTACTTATAGTCAAGGGATATGAATTTGACATCTCAGGTGAATATATTTGGTGAATCTGGCTCAGAATTCTCCTGGTGAAATTATTATTATATTATTAATTAGTAGCATTTTTAGTCTTGTTTGATCCTCAAAACTTTATGAGATAGGTGCTATAATATTCATCTTCATTTTTACATTGAAAGAAACTGATATTGAGAATCATTAAGTGATTTGCCTATGGTTATTCAGCTAGTGTTTGAAGCTTAATTTAAACTCAGAGCTTCTTGACCCCAAGTCTATTATTCTATTCTCTATGCCACATAGCATGATCAAAAGTAGGTTATTAAACCTCTCTCAATCTTTTACCTCATTTAGAAAATGGAGATAAGAGTAATTATAGAATCTCCCTGGAAGGATAGTAAGAAGACTTACATACGATTTTATGTATATACATATACATATATATGTAAATTTGAAAGTTCCATAAATAAAAGCAAATATTATTAGTTTTTCCACACCTTTTGTGTGATTTTTGTTCTTTATCTTTTGATAAACTCTTATGCTGGATATCTTCCTTTCCTTTTTAGTATCTAGGAAATCACAGCTTAACACTTCGAGCATTCATCTGCTGACTTTCATTTTCATTATATGAGAGGATCAACTCATTTTCTGATTACACGTGTCCCTAATAATGCCCTTTGCATCACTTTTCTCTTCAAGTCATCATCACTAACATGCTACAGCATAATTAAGACCTATGAGTCTTCCCCTTGCTCTTTGAGTTAATTTTCATTTTTATTCTCCTGAGATAATGATATTTAATGATTCACAGCCATGCAACATTACCAGTGGAATATTGGGGTTAAAACAGTGGAGGAGTTTTCAGCAACAAGTTGTTTGAAATTCTTAAAAATATGATAACACTTCCCAAATGCAATTTGGTCTGATTTCTTGCTATTCGATTCCAAGGTACCTTGATAATGATCAATAAAAAACATCTTTGCATTTCTCTCATCTCATTCTCTTCCTTTCTTCTTAATATAACAGGAGGCCCAGGGATCCCAGGCTAGAAAATGTATTTTTTTCATCCAATTTCTTTTCATATTATGGATGACTTGACCAATCTCTTTTATATATTAAAGAATTTTATTGAGAGCATTCTGTCATATACCAGGGCTCAATGAAAGGACAGTGTTAAAATTCAAGTTTTAATGTATTTATGTAGAATAAGGAAGAAGCTAGAAATCAGTGAAGCTCTTTCTAAGTCCTAAAACATTTTAAAGAACTCTTTCCCAAACCAAAACCATGAATAAAAGCATTTTCCAGTTACTATGAAAAATATTGAGAATATAAATGCAAACAAAAACTTTAAGTATTTTTGTGTTTGTTTCTGATTTTTCTGTTTGCCTTTCTTTAAATCTCTCATGCTTAACATAGTTCCTGAAATATAGTAAGTGTTAAATAAATGTTGTCTGACTACCATGTCTAATGTCAGTGCTTATTTGATTACACTTTTCAGAGCAAGAAATGAGAAAAAGGAGGAGAAATAGTATGCAGGCTGAGGACCAGATTGTATATACTGCAGTGAAGAAGTATGGCCCTAGGGAGTTCAGCATTTCAGTGGTTTAGTACCACCTAGGAATGGGCCCCTGAAGTCAAATTTTGAAGATTAAAAAGGCAGCAGCATGGTAGGAGATGACCAAGATACAAAAGCATGCCAAGTTCAAAAAAAGGAACCCAGTTGCCAAGCTATATAAAACAAAAGAAACGATACAGAAAAAATTCTTATATAAACATTTGTCTATTTCACTTATATTATCAGACTTATTTTGCATACAGTTGGGCAAATTATTGCTTTATTTTTTTTTTCCATTGGTGATGAATACAACCTTTTCACTTCTGATGCTGGTAAATTTGTTTTCTTCTTTATTTTTTAAAATTCAAAGTAAACATGGTTTTATCTGTTTTGTTGGATTTTTATATAAAACTAGTTCTTATGTTATTTACTAGTTCAATAGTTTTCTTACTTTCACTTTTTCAGAATTTCTAACTTGGTATTTGATTGGGACTTATGATGCTGATATCTAAACAAATATGGTGCTGATAATTAAATTAGGAAAAACCAAAATAGAGAAAGAAAATTAGAGATAAATTTCCCTGATCTATGTAATTGATATTTTTGTAAATATTCAATATCTATAAACTTGACATATAACTAGCAAAATAACTCTTAACAGTTTTCTTAATGTTCTTTTCATTGATGGTAAATTCACACTTTTCATTTTCTATACTGGTAATTTTGTTTTTTTCTTTCCTTTTTTCAAACATTAAGTTAACTAAAGATTTATGTATCTTATTGATTTTTTTCATAAACCAGCTCCTAGTTCTATTTATTAATTCAATAGTTTCCTTACTTTTAATTTATTAACCTCTCCTTTGATTTTCAGGATTTCTAATTTGATATTTATTTGAGAGCTCTTAATTTATTATTTTTCTAGTTTTTTGTCCCATGATCAATGCATTGATTTGTTTGTTCTGTTTTACTAAAGTAAGCAATTAGAGGCATATATATATTTCCCCAAAATATCCTTTTGACTAAATCTCATCAATTCTGTATGTTTTCTCATTGTTTTCATTTTCTTTAATGAAATTATTTATTGTTTCTATGATTTGTTCTTCCACCCCCTTATTTTGAGAGATTAGATTAATTTTTCCAAGTAATTTTATCTTTCCATTGTTCATTATTGAATATAATTTTATTGCATTATGATCTGAAAATGATACGTTGACTATTTCTGCTTTTCTGTAATTGATTATGAGGTTTTTATGTCCCAATACATGGTTAGTTTTCATGTAGGAGCCATTCACTCTGAGAAAAAGATAAATTCCTTTCTGTTCCCATTTTGTTTTCTCCAGAGATCTATCATAACTAATTTTTCCAGATTTTTATTCACTTACTTAATTTATTTTTTTATTTATTTTTGGCTAGATTTACCTAGTTCTGAGAGGGAAAGGTTGAGATCTCCTACTAATTTAGTTTCATTGTCTATTTCCTTCTGTGACTCATTCAACTTCTTCAAAAAATTAGATATTATACTAATTGGTATACATATGCTTAGTATTGATCAGTATTTAATATTCATTGTCTATGGCATCTTCCTATCTCTTTTAATCATATCTTTTTTTTTTTTTTTTTTTTTTGCTTTTGTTTTGTCTGAGATCATGATTGTTACCCCTGCTTTCTTTGCTTCAGTGGAAAACTAATAGCTTCTGCTCCAAGTTTTTACCTTTACCTGTTATATCTATGTGTGGATGTGTATATATATGTCTTTTTTTCAAAGGTGTTTCTTTTACACAACACGTTGTAGATTCTGATTTTTAATACATTCTTCTGTCCATTTCCATTTTATGGGTGAGTTCATCCCATTCACATTTATAGCTATGATAACTAACAAATGTTTCCCTTGAGTCTTGTCAGGTTTTTTATTCAGTTCTGGTCTTTCAGGTAGGAATGCTTGAATGTCCTCTATTTGCTAAATATTCATTTTTCCCCTGAAAGGCTATATTCAGTTTTTCTGGGTAGGTTATTTTTATATAATCTTAATTCTTCTGTGTTCTTTTATATCATATTCTAAACCTTCCTATATATGATATTCCAAATGATTCTCTAACGTGGAAGCTGCCAAATCCTTTGTAATCCTAATCATAGCTCCATGATAACTGAATAGTTTCCTTTCTGATGCTTACAATATTTTCTCTCTGATTTGGGTACTCTGGAATTTGGCCATGATGTTCCTGGGAGTTTTCATTTTAGTATTTTTATAGGAGGTAATCAGTGAATTCTTTCAATTTCTATTTTGTCATCTGGTTCTACTATACCAGGACAGTTTTCCTTGATAATTTCTTGAAGGATGTTATCTGGGCCTTTCTATTTTATCATCATCATTATCATTATGATCTTCATGTTTTTCAAAAATTCTTAAATCATTCCTCTAGTTCAGTTGTTTTTCTAATGAGAAATTTCACATTTTCTTCTATTTATTTTTACTTTTTTGCTTGCGCTTTATCATATTTTAATGGAATCATTAGCTTCTACTAGTTTAATCCTAATTTTTAAGAAATTATTTTCTTCATTAAGTTTTTGTACTTCCTTTTCTATTTGGTCAATTCTATTTTTATAAAGCGTTGTTTTCTTCAGGGAATTTTTTCATGTCTTTTCCCATGTTGTTGACTATTTTTCATGATTTTCTTGCAATGTTCTCATTCTTTTTCTCAGTTTTTCTTCTATCTCTCTAAATCTCTTTTTAAAATCCTTTTAAAATTCATCTAGGAGTTTTTGGGGGGCAAAAGGCAAAATTTCATTTTTCTTTGAGGCATTCTACATAGTTATTTTGAAATTATTGTTCTCTTGTAAGTTTGTGTGTTGATCCTCCTTGTGACCATAGCAACTTTATAAAGTCAAGTTCTTTTTTCTTTTTTGCTCATTTTTTTCTGTTTATTTAGTGATAGCGTTTTTATTTGAGATTTGGGCTCTGGTTCTGCATTATCCCAAGCTTTTTGTGCCCTGAACTAGATGCTTGCTTGTACTAGATGGTTGGTTTCTTTCTGGCTTTGTAGTAGGAGATGGGGATCCCTGCTAATCTTCCTAAAATGTTGGGTTTCTCTGCTGGTCTGCCTCAGGGACAGGGTCTTGCTACTTGGTTGCTACAAAATCAGTTTTTCTGCTGGTTGCCTCTGGGGAATGAATTTTGTTGCTGTTCTGCTGTTAAGGCCTGAAGCAGTTTGGGTTGGTTTAGAAATAGGATCCTGAAGATGGTATTTTATTATTGGACTTTCCTGAGATATAACCTCTCTGCTGGTCAGCAAAAGATTCAAGACCTGATTAGAGGTAGTGAGACTACTGGGGTGAGGCCTTGCTGTCCTGGAGAAACTGATGACTTATCTAGGTATCTGCTGATTTGCCTAATGGATTTCCCCAGACCCAGAGACTTGTCTTCAGTCCCCTGCCATAAGGCTGGCTTCTATTGCTCTTGGACCTTGTTCCCCTTCTACCTCAGTGAGATAGAATTTTCTTCACGTGACAATAAGCTACTTCTCTGCTCCTAGGTCAATTTTTTTCCCCTGAGGCAATTGGGGTTAAATGACTTACCCAGGGCCACACAACTAGGAAGTGTTAAGTGTCGGAGATCAAATTTGAACTTGGGTCCTCCTGATGTGCTCATCCACTGCACCACCTAGCTGCCCCTGCTTAGGCCAATTCTGAGGCAGTTATCAAATTTTTGTTTTTGTTTCTGTTTTTGGTTTGTTTTTTTTTTTTTTTGGAGGAAAACTTGCAAGAGTTTCAGCAAGTTCCTTCTTCCCTCTGCCATCTTGGTCCTGAACATCCCATGAAGTCATTTAATTATATTGTCATTCTGCTTGCATCACTTCTTCAATGGAATAATAGTGTGGTCAGATGCTTAGTTGAAATCTCAATTGACTTTAGCTGCAATATTCCCATGATTAATAACTATTTAAAAATATCTGATAATACCTGTTCTTGAAGTCACCATTCTGGCTCTTCTAATCATCATATTCTTTTCTTAATATTTATTAACCATTTTTTTTATGATGACTTCTCAAATTTCCCAGGATCTGAAGACAAAAAGGCCTATTTGCAATATGCAGATTCTATCATCTTTCTATCAGATAAATCAGGATGATAGTTGTCCTTTTATGATCCTGAAAAATAATTCAGCTTCTAGCCTATAAAAAAGGTGATTTCTCATTTTCCTTATGTAGTGTTCTTTCATGTATATATATGGAAAAATATATATTAACAGCACAAGCTCATTTCTCCCTGCATATAAGTTTGTACATGATACCGGAGTATACCACCTTTGTACAAGATCATCAATAAAACAGGTATCAATCAACAAATGTTAGATAAGAACTATGTGCCTGGCTATGTGGGATACAAATATGAAAAATCAAACTATCCTTACTCACAAGGAGAGTATATTGAAATGGAGGAGACAAGTACTTGAATAACAATATACAGAATAAAGATAAATAGAATAAATAAAAGTAAATACAAAGTAATTCAGTACAAGGGAGAGGACTAGAATTTGGAAGGATCATGAAAGGCTTCCCAAAGAAGTTTGTGCTTGAGCTGTATCTTGGAGAAAGAGAGGGATTCTGTGAAGTAGAAATGAGAAGAGAGTTTATTCCAGACATGTGAGCCAATCTGTATAGAAGCACAAAAAGGTGATATAAAACTGTGTATAATCCCTGAATGCTATGCCAAAAGGTGATCTAATCTTGTAATATTCTGCTTTTTTTCTGTTCAGTTGTAAAGATCAGAACTAGAAACCATGAGGAAATATATAAGAGGACTGATTCAATCTTCATGTAAGGAAAAACATTCCAAAATTATATCTTTGTGAAAGTGGAATGAGGATACTTTGGACAGTCATAAGTTCCCTATCACAGAAGGCCTTTGAACAAAGACTAGATGACCAAGACTAAGGTTGATGTAGAAAACATTCCTCTTCAGTTGTGGACTCTTAGGTCTCCTCCAGCTTTGAAACTTGAAACTCTGTGAACCCAACCCTTACAAGTCATTGTTAAACAATATTAAACAATGTTCAGAGAACACGGTTTCACTCATTTAGCCAACATGTGTTACAAGAGTAGGTACTACAAAATAATAATGCAATGCAAAGGCAGAAGGGAGCTGGAAGAAAGGTCACTGAATTGAGAATCAAAATATTTTTAGGCTCTAAATCCCTATCTGCAACAAGGTCATTGTGAACTTGAACAAACTCTTCCCCTTAATTTCTGTGTCTCAGATTCTTTAGTTATAAAATAAGAACATAACATAAACTTTTCAGCTTTGAAATTCTAATAATTCTTTGATGAGAGGAAAGCATTTCTTGAACAATGTTGTTCTTAAGTAGGAGTTAAAGGATATAGACCAGGATTTCTTAGAGAGCAGCAATGCAAAAGTAGATCCCTAAGAACCACATCAAGATGACAAGGACAAAATCTGACTTTAGACTATTTCTATTTTTTTTTGACTCTGTTCTACATTTAAAACTGTATCACAGTCACTTCATTTTCCATTTTAAGTGCTTTGGCTAGAATTTGAAGAGATTTTATGGACAAATTCAACTATTCCATCATGATGCAAAGCCAACCTGTATTAAAAGAATAGGTATTACAAAACAATAATGCAATGCAAAGGCAGAGGGGAAATAAACCTTTTTCAGTGTACTTTAAATTTTTGCTTATTTGGAGACACCCATAGGTTTGAGCAAATACAAAAGACATACTTCCAAGATGAACCGGGAGAGGACTGGTTATATAGGATCCAGCATTAGTTACTAAGAGAAAAAAAAATACATCCAGAATTCTAAGGGAACCTTGAATTAAAGAACAGGAGGAAAGAGTATACAATCATCTAACAGATCATCCCAGCACATGGTCCATTTTGCACCAAATATGTTACTCCTAATGTCATTATCTCATACATCAGGGTAGCTCAGAGGCACTGAAAAGGGCTTAGTGATTTTAGAAATCAGTGGGGAATATTCCTTAAATGCATTTATATCAATATCTTATACCATTTAAGATCAAAATGGATACATGACCTAAAAATAAAAAAAGATTTTATATGAGAATTAGAACATGGAATATATTACCTCTCAGACTTATGAATAAGTGAACAATTTATGAATAAACAAGAGAATGAGAGCATTCTGATTACATAAAATTAAAAAAAGGTTTTATACAAGTAAAACAAATGTAGCCAAGATCAGAAAAAAGAGTAAAAAAGTGGAAAAATATTTATAGTCATTTATAAAAATGTAAATCCAATATAGTTAGTACTTTTAACCCTTTGGCTTTGATAAAGGGAAAAAGAAGTTCACATTATCTTTATATTAATGAGTAAAGAAAAATCAAGGAATATCTATTAAATAGTTCAATTAATAAAAAGAATAATGGTTAATTTCGTTTATGTACTCTGGAATGTTCTTCAGAAGTTTAGTTTAAAATATAAACTTTAACTGCTGAAATATCACAAAATATCTTGGAGTTTACAAGCTAGATTTCTTTTTTAAAGGACCATGCCTTAAATACAAATAACTCTAGCCCTTATTGATTGACCAACAATAAGTCCCAGCCCAATCCTTACTGAGTCATTTTGGAGGTTCTGATGGCTCAGAAAACAATTCTTTCTGTTTTTTGCCAGAAACGCAGAGGGTCTTCACCTCCCCTATTGATTTTTGTTTGTTTGTTTTTGATCAAGCAAAAGAGGCTATTTTTTGCCTTCTTTTTTATCTAACTAACCTTACTCACTGGATGGATGTTGCCTCAGACAAACTGAGACCTGGGAAAGACTTTAGCTTTAAAAAGCCAAAGTTTCCTACTACATCCAGCACCATCTTCAATAATCCTGATCTTTAGCTTGCTACTGGACCCAGAGGACTCCAGAGGAGAGAGTGAGGCTAGTGACTTTATACAGTACTGCCTTACTTAAATCCAATTCACTTGCAAGTCACAACATCACCTTCCTGATATCATGGTCCTCTTTGAGAATGAAGGACAACAACAGCTTAAAAATCAATGTTTGGGTTTATTTTTTTTTCACTAATAGCTGATAGTTTTAAAGAATATACTTCTAGGAGTCCAGCTAATACAAAGTAACTCCATGAGAAACATTTTAAATCTTATCAACACAATACCATAAAGACACATACATTCTGGATCATTGAATCCAATTATAGTTTCAGAAATTAATCTTAATCCAGTTCTATAAATCCTGGTAAATGCTGGCTTTTGGAGCAAAAAAATTTTTTAAAAATCACAAAAGAACAAACATCAGTATATAAAATAAGTTTCTGTTTATCTTATAAATCTCACCTAAATCTAAATACTAAAAGAAAATATTAAAACATTATTCTTTGAGTAATTAAATACAATTGATTCCCATTATTAAACAATGAAACTATGAGAAATCTTATAAGACATTGACCAATCTCTTCTAGCAATTTCCTTTAAGGGTATCTTTAATTTCTTATATCATTCTAGCACAAGAATATTTCAATTTATCAAAAATCTGTGGTTTATTGGAGTGGGAACTTTTTTCCATTTATACAAATGCCAATCCCTCAATAGCTTAGTAAATGGTCTTTGAGAGGAGCAGACAAAAAATCAATTGAAATCAACTTTTTGATACTAATACCCTGTAAACTTAACTAGATTTGTAGTCAGACAGCAGAAATTTAAGTAATGACTTTCTATATTGATAGGAATAACTACCAGAACCACAGCATGTCCAATGACTCAAGGTGATGTATATACTACAGTTATATATCAAAATTGCACTTCAGTTGAAGAGCAGAAAAATATATGAAAATGAAAATTTAGTAGAGAAGAAAGGTTCTGCCTACTTTGGGTTTTTACTCTGCTAACTTCTAATTATTTTCCTCAACTTATAGATATCTCTAAGAGAATGTAACATTAAACATTTGGCCAAGACTGTGAATTTTACAAGCTTCTATTCATCATTAGTAGGATGTCACTTCCTGAAGCTTTTTGAAATCTTTTTCCTTTCTAATGAAAAAAAATTACATGTGGCTTATTCTAGGATAGAAACAATAATCACTGATTCAGAACAAAATTTTTCAGTTTTCTGTGGAAAAGTAAGATGCTATTATGGGATCTACAATAATATAACATAAGTTTAGTGGTCTTGAACAAGATTCTACTGCAAAACTTCCATAAAAGCATAATACTCCCAGATTTCACTTTTATCTACAGCATTATAGTTATAATTGAGTAGGGAGGGAACTAATCATAGTAATCGTTCCTACTTATCTTTGATGGACTAGCTCCATGCTAAATAAATGTGTCATACAAAATCAAAAGGCCCACAAAGTCTAGCACTGAATTACAATGCTGGCATTTGAACCTAGAGTTCGAGTTTTGGCTTAGCCACTTTTGTACCTATATAATCATCAACAAGTCCTTTAACATATCTGAGTTTCAGTTTCCCCATCTATAAAAGGAATTAATAATATATGATTGACTTTTCTTAGATTATTCATCTGTAAAATGAAGGGGTTAAATTAGATGATGTTCACCATCTTAAATCATCTATGGTAATATGAACAGTGTTTTGTAACCTTAAAGCATTGTATAAAGGCAAGTTATTAACATTATTATTGTTTTTATTGTGAGGATCAAATGACATATTTGTAAAATGTTTAGCACAGTCCCATGGCATATAGTAAGATACTATACAATTGCCTATTCCCTTATTTCCCTCCCTAATTTTTAGTCATATTTTAAGGCAGGATTCCTAACCTTTTCAACCACTTCTGATTAAAAGTAGCTATTCTGAAGTTTTAACAATACACGGTCAGTTTTGTTTTTGTTTTTGTCTTTTTTTTTCCTAAAAAAGATATTGAAGTTGTACTTTAGACTTATTTAACATCAGGATTCTAAAGTTCAAATCATTGACCCTAACCAGCAGACTAGCATAGTAAAATATCAGTCTAAGAATCTGCATTTGACTGACCCAATTCTTTATCTTTGCTGAATGTCCTTTATCTTCTATGGCTAAAAGAAACTCCTTTTTATTAACTATTAGATTTTCTAACAAATATCAGTAGTTTTAAGCACCTACTATACTCCAGGTATTGTGCCAAGTACTAATTTATAAATCCATAAAAAAGAAAAACAATCCCTGTCCTCAAGAAACTTACAATCTATTGTGGGAAAATAACACACAAAAGGAATCTGGAAATTGCTAGGAAAAATTTTCACCTTATGGAGACATGATGGAGAAATCAGAAAAGTCCCAAATTAGTGCAGAGAGGTAAGAAATGAGGAGATATAGAATCTGATCCCCATTATTAAATGTGGATTTTAGAGTCCATGGTTCCACTCTTTAATCAAAGAGGCCCAAGAATAGTGGCAAGATGAGTCCAAATACTGATAGTATCTTGTAGGATAATGAGATTTCCCAAAGACAAGCTTACTCAGGTGAAGAAGTCAGCAAAATCTCAAAGTTGGGCAGATTTTATTCTGGTATCAATGTCTGAATCACTTGCACTACCTAATTTAGCTCAGCCTATAACTCACACTAAGTTGTTAGTTTTTGTTCCACTTATACATGAATATGACTCAAATGAAATTTAAATGATTTTTACAGGCTTCACTGATGTTAGTTCCTATGATACCTGTATTTGGGGATTAAATAAATACATACTTATCTTGGCTATGAGATAATGAGTCACATTGATCCTGTTCAAAAACTATGTAAATCAGAGGAAAACTAAAGTGCAGAGATGAATTGAAACTTAGAGGTCCTCTGGTTCAAACTCCTCACTTCCCAGTGGAGAGGACAAACCAGAAATGTTACTGCTTTGATAGTAGTGATTATGGAATTGGAACCTACGTTTCCTAATTCCCAGCATAGCATTCTTTTTATCATAAAACAGTGAGCTATGATGAAAAAGAGTATTGCAGTACTGGCTTCAAGAAAGACTTAAGTTCACGTCCCACCTCTCACATTTAATAGATATGTGAATAGACAGAGAAGACACTAGATCTTCTAGAAAATGGAAATAATGATATCTTTGATATTTACTTCATTGGATTTTTATGAGGATTAAATGAGATAATATATATAAAGCCTTCTGTAAACCTGACATCATTATATAATGCAATTTAATATTCTAACATATAGCTGAGCAGAAAATGGGAGCAATGAAATATATGAGAAAATTTTTTTCATGTAGTGATATTTGGTCAGTACATTTTGCAAGTCTATAGTTCCTTCTTAAATAAGAATCCATGTCATAATGAGAAGGAAGCTTGCTCTGCATCTTTTGTGCTATAACAACCCTATGGCATTTTTTTTCAATAATTACATATAGAAGAAAAAGAGATAAGGAAACATTTCATCAGAAAATGCATGTGTTTAAAAAATAAGGCTTGAGTGTATGTTTCAACTAGTTCATTGGATTCATCAATGAGGCCCAAATTCAAATTCAATAATAGTTAAAAGTATAGGTGCTCACTCACTCAGTAAATGTTTTCCTCTTATCTAGAAAAACCAGTTACATTGCTTCAGAGAATCCTAAGCAATTCCTTCTGCATTCATTCAGGGATAGTAACTTGAAAATAGACTCATCTTTTCCCATCCCCTATGCTTTAACTTGTTAAATTTTAAAATCAATTTGGTGTTCAATAAGAAATCAATTGCATTTCCTTAGAGGAATAAAACACTGAGTTCAGGAGAGGGCAGAATCGAAAGTCTGTATTCTTTGTAATTGAAGAATAATAGAGCAATTTTTCAGGAAGAGAATAACCACATATGTTACAGTAATCTAATCTATGTACCTAATATTACTAAGGTGCCCCCTCATTGAAAAAAACTTAGCCTGCCAACAGCCATTAGATGAGAGTAGAATTAAAGTATAAGGAAAAACACCTTCCAAACTCAGTCTCTGCCAGGATTGGGAGTCTTTTGAACAGAGAAGGATTAGAGAAAGTCATGGATTGTAGCTTCTCCTAATCATTTTTTCACCACATCACAAAACAAAAAGCAAGAGATGTTACATCAACAATCAAACACCTTAAACAAGGGGAATGCTTTGGAAAAAATGTGACATTAAATCCATCTTCCAAAATACCAAATCCATTGCCAAACAAATCTCTAAGGTACCTATCTCAGGAGGGAATAATCAGATTTTTTTCTGGAATGAATAAAAAGACAGATCAATTTCTATGTATATTTATGAGGGAAAGGCTTTTAGAGGTGTGGATAGTTGCCATCTCAGTTATCTCATGCATTTGACAGAGGGAAGTATGGCGATTCCATTTGCCAAAAATGGCAATGCTCTGGTGCATTGGACCATTTTCCTTCAAGTAAAAGGGTCTACAGCACCTCCAAGTTTTCAAATCAGTATATGGGTACTGGATATTATATATTTTTAATTATTTAAGCATCTCCTGTATATTAGACACTATAATAAATATTTGGAATTTACCTTTCTTTGTACCTCCAGTACTTAGAACAGTACCTAGTTCATAGTATACATGCCTGTTGTTGATGATTATGAAAACAAAGAAAAAAGTTCTTTTCCTCAAAGAGATTATATCTTAAGATAAATGGATAAAAAGTTGGAAGAAAGCCAATGTCAACTAATTTGTCTAGCTAATTTTTTAGCTTCCATTTTTATTGCATATAGTGAATTGAAAGGTTATGTTGTCATTGACCTTGGAATAAACAAGGATTTAATATTACACATAAATTACATCTCTCTCTCCCCTCCCCTCCAATAAAGTGTGCACAGGCATGTGGATATTAGGTGTATTCACTAATTTCTTTCAACTTCTTAATTACATGATACTATTTCCTGTTATAGCTGAATAGACATAATTGTAATTTCTTGGGCTAGGCCTGGCTCAGGTCCTTCTCCTAATACTTTAGCTTTGTTATTGGAAGGAAATGAAATACTTATAAGTCATTCAACAATTAAGAAAAGAAGGTTTTGTTATGAAGCCATGAAAAAGAAAGGATGTTCAACAGGACTATGTATTGGGGATGCAAAAATCCTCTTGAGTCTAGAGCTCTTTTTTAGTTTTTCTGTACAAAAACACCCAAAAGGTAATAATAATAATAGTTAATATTTCTATACACCAGGCACTGTGCTAAATATTTTAAAGTTATTATCTCATTTTACCTCACAACAACCCTTGGAGGTAGGTGCTATTCTATCCCCTTTTATAAATGAGAAAACAGGAATTAAGTTACTTTCTCCAGATCACATAGCTAGTAAATATCTAAAGCCATATTTGAACTCAAGCCTTCATGACTCCAAGCTCATCATCCATTGTACCACTTTTCTGTAATGTAAATAACCTAAGCTTTTACTTTTCTCCACCAATTAAATCTCAAGGATACTTTCAGTATTCTTTAGGGAAAATTTAGCATAATTTGCATGGTGGCAGGAGGTTAAAATATTGCTCCGGCCCTAGATAGAATTGATTGATATAGGGGATACAATGTTGGGAAGGTCATAATCAGTTTTCAAACCCAACTACCTAGGCTATATCAACATCTGAGAGACAACCTGTGTATTAGATAGAATACTGTACTTGAAGGTGGAATGACAGGTTTAAAATCTGCCTATGCCAATTACTAGATGTAAGATTATAGACAATTAGCTTGCTCTCTCCAATTCTGTTTCTGTATTTTTAAAATGTGGATATTCCTAAAAATAGTATATATCCCTTACTGGTTTGTTTTAAGAGTTAAACAGGTGATGCTATGAATATAAATTGTTTTGTAAACTTTAAAGTGCTATGTTATTATTTTCCAGTCAGTTATTATTTTCCTGTCGCATACTTACCAAGGGGTATATCTTTCAGTTTTTCAGCAACAAGAAGAAGAATCTCTTTTTTACAGAGTAGGAAACAAGACCTTATTCATAGATCCATGAGCAGCTACTACAATAAGATGATAGGATCAAGAGATAAGAAATTAAAATGCATTTGCATAGTTATCTATCTGACTAATTCAGTAATAGATACTTTGAAATGTGAGAGAAGGTATATGAAAAAGCATAATATAGAATCTCTTTTCTAAAATAACTATAAACTCCAACATCACGTGATAAAATAACAATCTATATGATACAGATAATGAGGACAAAAGGAAGGACAAATGAGAACAAAAGAAGCTTTACTATTTCCTAGTATTTGATGCAAATTTCTCAAGGAAAGAATGGGGCATGGACTGCAACTTGGTGAATGAATAAGATATGGACAGCTAGGTGGCCCAGTAGATAGAGTGCTGGGCCTGGGATGAGGAAGAATCATCACCCTGAGTTGAAATATGGCCTCAGATATTTACTATCAGACCATGGGCAAGTCACTTAAACCTGTTTGCCTCAATTTCTAATGTATAAAATAAACTGGAGAAGGAAATGGGAAACTGCCAAGAAAACCTTAAGTAGGGATCATGAAGAGTTGGACTTGACTAAAACAACTGAACAATAATATAATATAAACAAAGTCAGGAATGTGGAAATAAGTTGTGGGGTGTGTGTGTGTGTGTGTGTGTGTGTGTGTGTGTGTGTGTTTTAGCCTGGCTGAAATGAAGGGAAAAGAAATGAAGAATGATGACAGACCAGTTTAATAGATAATTGGAATCAGCATGAGATAGTGAAATGGAATACTGAATCAATAAGAGTCTTCCTGAAAATCCCCTCACAGTTTTGGCATTTAAAAGTTTGTGACCATGGGCAATTCATATAACCTCTCTGAGTATTTTTTGCACTTCTGTTAAATAACTACTTGCTATCCTCATTATCTCCCAAGACTGTTGTGAAAATCTAATGAAAGAACATATAAGCAAGGATTTTGGAAGGTATAAAGAGCTCTACAGTTGTTAGCTATCTTGAAATCTCAGAATGTCGTGCATAATTCAGTAATTATAGGGCTGTCATGTGGAACACGGATTAAATTTTGCTTGATTAGTCAATCCATCATCTAGTATTATTAACCCTGCTATATACCAGGCACTGTGCTAAATCCTGGGGATACAAAGAAAAGAGGAGAAAAGTCTCATCTCTCAAGGAGCTCACAGTCTAATGCCAGCCACTGTGCTAAATCCTGGGAACACATAGAAAGGGAGGGAAAGTCTTTTCTTTCCAAGAACTCATAGTCTAATGAGGGAGACAATATTCAAATAACTATATATAAGTAAGATATTCAGGATAAATTGGAGGTGGTCTCAGAGAGAAGACACTGATTATATGTACTAGAAACAGAAGCTAGAACACAAATTTCAAGGAGGTATATTTAAAATTGCTAACAGGAAAAACAAACCAAAACTAAAAAATAAACAACTTCCTAAAAATTAAATCTGTCCATAAATAAAATGGACTACCTTGGGAATTTAAATATTTTCCCTTCCCAATGTCAAATTGTATGACTATGAAGTGATTTTTGAGGTAAATGAGTAAAGTCAATTTCTAGCTTAAGAGAATATATTTAGAGATGGAAGGGACCTCAGAGGTTCACAACATCTTTTGCATCTCCTTCCTTCCACTCACACAGCCCCATCCGCTCTAGTCTCCTCTCTCTCTCTTACAGCACTGCAATCATCTACTAAATAGTTAATTTGTTAATAATTGCTCTCCCTCTGCAATTCAACCTCCGTACATCTGTGAGAATGAAATTCCTAAAACACAAATCTAATTTGCTCCTTTGCTTAAAAAGCTTCAATGATTCCCCTATGTACCTAGGAAGAAATACAAACTTTTCTGTTTGACATTTATATGCCTTCATTTTAAGGATCCAGATTAGTTTCTAGGACTTCCCTCCATGTACTCTGCCTTACAGCAAAATTGGTGTATATGACATTAGCTCTCCCCATCCAATGTTTTTCAGAAGCTACATCACAAAGACCAGAAAGTATCCCCTACATACATATAGCAAATCCTTAATCCTTCAGTGTTCTGCTCATGTCACCTCACTGAAGATTTTCTTAATCTCCCATCCAGGGCTGTCTCCAGGTATCCTGATCTGTATCTTGCCACTGGATCCAAATGACTATGGAGGAGAAAGTGAGCACAGCCATTCCTCACTTAACTCCAATTCATTTATAAGTTATAACATTGTCTCTCTGATGTCATTGTCCTCTTTGAGAATGAAAACAAACAATAACCATCTCCCAGTTCTTAACACCTCCTCTTCTCATCTCTTAATATTAACTTGGTATACATTCTGAGGGATAGCTTACCTATATAGTAGATAGAGGGCCAGCCTTGGAGACAGAGAAATTGAATCTGTGTGAGTGTGATCAGCTCAAGCCACAGCAGCTACCTGGCATAGTGGATAGAGTAAATGAAGTTCAACTCTGTACCTGTGCAAAGAATCCTTTTTGCTCCTTGTAGGGCAAATTTCCTCATCTACTTATACCCTTCTTTTCAAATGTTTATTGAAAATGTAATAGAAAAAGGAAAGGGGATTGTACTTCATTTGCATTTAAAAAGCAAATCTAGCACCTTCACATGCCAAGCAATTTGCCAGATGCTGAGGAAAATTGTTAATGACTAGGAAATCAAGAAGGATCCACTGTAGGAGATCCTACTTGAACATTTTGAATGCAAGTAGAAATTCCCAGAAATAGAAAAGAGAAGATTGCTAAAGACTGAGAAGAAAGGTTAAATGTAAATAGATGGAGATGTTTAAAAAAATAATAATATAAGATGCTCCAGTCAGACAACTTCAAAATTCTCATGTCGTCGTCGTCGTCATCATCATCATCATCATCATCATCACCATCATCTTTTCATTCCTACCATCATTCAGAGATGGAGAGTAAAAGTAATTTACTATCTCACATTTATAAAGCACTTTAAGCTTTGCAAGATAATTTACATGCATTATCTCATTTGAGCAAGATGACTTTCTTTTCTGTGTGAGCCAAGGATCTTCAGGTAGAAATCAATAGAATAATGAGGAAAGCTCTTTCAGAACTCCTCCCATCCACTTAATCTTATTCTTTTGTAACTCCAAGAAGTTAGAATATTAACAATGCTCAATAAAACATTATTAGCTAAGAATATAGAAGAGGCGTTCAAAAGAGGCCTTATTATCTCTTTAATTGGTGTCTCTTTAATTCAAATTAATTGTGTTCAAGTATTAATTATAAGTGGGAAACTGTGTAATCCCTGAATGGTTCAATGTCTATTTCTATAAAAAGGGTGTAACACTGACCTACCTCTTAGCCATACTGCTTTACAAAAATCATAACAAGGATTTTTTTTAAAAATCACAACACAAATATTGTGAACTTTCCTAATGTCTATTTCTATAAAAAGGGTGTAACACTGACCTACCTCATAGCCATACTGCTTTACAAAAATCATAACAAGGATTTTTTTTAAAAATCACAACACAAATATTGTGAACTTTCCTAAGTGATATTAAATTGATATTTCAAATGATGAGCCCAACCTACCATTGTGCTTTTGTGTATGTGCTGATTGATTGCTTTTGATGCCATCTTAAGGAGGTCAAATTGTTACATATCTAAAGGGGAGGAATAAATCCATGTTTTAAAAATAACTAGTTTTAGTTTAGGTGATAATAGTCCTGCTTTTGAGACTATATAGAGAACCAGCCAAACTTGGAAGATTTAGATATAAGATCTTAAATTGGTAAGGTCCTTGTTTACTAATACATGTTTCATTCAGACATGGTGGGTAGCCAGCAATAGAAAAGAGACTAAGCTTGTGTATCCCTTGAATTAGGGTGTTCTGAGCTACATTAGAGCTAAGACTGTTCTTATATCTTCACTAAATCTGACATTAATATCATGAGCCTATAGGATTGTAGTGGCACCAGGCTGCCTAAGGAAAAATAAATGAATCTAGGTTAAAAAAAAAAAAAATTAAAACTTCAATAAACATTGGGATTGGAATGAGACCTGTAAAGCACAGCTACACTTCTAGCCTAGGAAAAAGGAGAGAGGGAAGAGGGAGAAAAGAGAAAGAGGGAGAAAGGAAGGAAGGAAGGAAGGAAGGAAGGAAGGAAGGAAGGAAGGAAGGAAGGAAGGAAGGAAGGAAGGAAGGAAAGAAGTGGGTGTGCTTCCAGAAATCATCTAATGGCATTATTTTATAGATAAGAAAACAAAGGCCCATAGAGATTAAGTAATTTCACAAAAACCTTAAGTGAGGGAGCTAGAATTTAAATCCAGGTCCCTGACAAAATTCATTGTTTTTTCACCATTCCATGTTGCCTAAAAGTAGCTAAAAGTAGAATAAACAATTGCATCTTTGGTCAGATTTGAAGAACACTGAAAGACTTTTCTGGTGAAAAAAATGTCTCATTTCCCTGTCACAGTGTATAGAATTCATACTTCATATAAAATTTATTCATTAGACCATAGATTCAACAATGCCCTTCAGTAACTAAAATGTAACAATAGAGAATCTGAAAAACAGGTATTTGGATCATCAAATTGGAAACAGGGAAAGTCAAGATGGAGCAAGGGTGTTCAAGGGCCAATGACTATTGAAACATGAGAGTAGGTAATTGTGGTATAAAGTCTGAGTATGGAACTAAATAAAATGAGAATAGGGGAAATGAACTAGAATAGATGTGAACAAAAGAACCCAAGGTTATGATAAATCCCAAAATTTAGTAGGAGTGAAAAAGTAGCAAAGTTAGAATAATAAGAGGTCATTGTGGGAGAATAGAATTCCAAAGTTCTAGAGGTTATGTGACTTTGGAGATGATGAGGTAGCCATATTGTTGAAGTAAATGAAATTAGGAAATGAAATTATAGTTGAGGTCTAGTGGCAGGTTTGGGGTACAGGGACTCAAACAGAGCTCCCCTGCAACCCCCTTGGATTTGGCTCAAGGATACGGAGGTAAATGAGATCTAGTAGCGGGACGAGTTCCCAATAAAGGAATTTATTGGCCCAAGAGCTAGATTGATAAAAGAAGTTTATTATTGGGTTTGGAAGTAGGAGATAGGTGAAGGAGAGATAAGGAGGGCACTGGACAGCGGGTCCAGTGGACAGAGAGTCCTCACATGGCCAGCATGTTTAGAGTCTCTGCAAAGAGGGGTTCCCAGCATGGCCCTTTTATAATAGGAGACTTAGCTTGAGGGGCTTTTGGGTGTAGCCCCAAAGTTGGCTCAGATCTGGATGGGGCTGGGACAGGTCGGGATCTTCTATTGGAATTCAAAGGGACCAGGATTTGTGAGTCAAAGGGTAATTACATTCACTAGAGGGGTTTGGGAATCAAAGATTGGAATCTTTCCCACATCAATATTAGTATGTGACTCAAACCAAATAGAGAAATGAGGTCATCAGACTTAAGGCCAATGAATTAGGTGATCATATTAATTGCGTGATTGATCATGGCATGAATACATGGCATGATTCCTGATAATTAAAGATATGATTTAGAATGAAGAGAAACATCTTGAGCTAGAGAGTAGAATCAATTTATAAATTGTGAAATGTTGGGTCAAAGTTATTTAATCAGTCAGTAAACATTTCTTAAGTGCCCAAGCAGTGTTTAAACCAGGCACTGCCTAAGCACCGAAGATTCAAAGAAAAGTAAAAAATAGTCCCTGCATTAATAATGGATGAGACAATATGCAAATAAGTATGTAAAAACAAATATGAGCAAATAAGCTTAAAGAGAGGATAAATGAAAATAATCAACAGGTTGCCTGGACTTCAAAAGAGGAAAGGATATTAATGTATGGAGTAGAAGAATGAACTAGAAGCAGCAACAAGAGTAATAGGATGTATGGCCACTATTTTTAGCAAAATAAATAAATTAAATTCTAAGTTCCTTGAGGGCAGAGGCTATCTATCACTTGTATCTCCAGTACTTGGCACAGTACCTGGCACATAGTGGGCACTTAGCAAATGTTTGTTGATTGATTGAAAAAATGGGAAAAGACAAAATTACTAATAGAAAAAGCTTCAGGTAATGTGACATCCTTAAAGGAGAGTAGTTTTCAATTGAAACAAAGAAATGAATTAAGTGGTGGTGAAAAGTTTGATAATGGAGAAGAGTTGACTGGGATTAGAGCTGGACTTCTTGTGGAAATAGTAGAAAAAACTTAAGAAGAGAAAATTCAGTTGTGGGTTTGTTAAATTGGAACTGATCAGAGTAGGTATGAAGTTTTAGATCATATGGTTTTGCAAACTGCTTTTAAAACTGAGAGTGATCATTGCAAAAATCAAAAACCAATACAGTGGAGAGGTAGATTCCATAATCAGACCTCTTCACCTCTCCCTCTCCCTCTCCTTCGCTCTCTCTCTTTCTTTCTTTCTTCCTCCCCCCTCTCTCTGTCTGTTTATCTGTCTCTATGTCTCTGTCTCTTCTGTTTCTCTTTCTGTCTCTGTCTCTCTATCTTTCTATCTCTGTCTTTATTTCTCTATCTCTCTCTGACTATCAAATCTAGTGGTCCTCAAAGTGTAGTCCAAAGAATTGTTGGGGTCTCTGAAACCCTTTCAGAGAGTCTACAAATTCAAAATTATTTGTTGTTTCTAATATAGTAAATAGCTATAAATATACCCATGTGAACAAAAACTCTTTGAACAGATCCTCGATAGTTTTTTAATTACATGAAGATACTGAGAACAAAGGGTTGAGAAGCACTGATCAAATCAATGATCTTAACAATTCAGTGAACTCCTAATATGGACATCCTCTCCACTTCATTTGCAACTTATAGTATTAGAAAATTGCCTGGATTGCTGAAAGGTTGAATGACTTAGCCAAGGTAACACAATTAGGATTTGCCTGAGGCAGAATTTGAACTCATATCTTTCTGATTCACAAGTTACTACCCTCCAGCATTTGGAGAGGAATTTGAAGACTTTTTAGAGTGTATCTGCTTGAGATTTTCCCTTTAGCTGGTTGTCTGTATGTGCATATGTACATATATATATATATATATATATATATATATATATATAAAATAATGTTGTTATACTCTATGGATTTTAGATGGAGGATTTGGCACAGAATCTCACCTCTAGCAATTCTTCTACCCTTTCATAATCTCTGTGGTGCTTGCCAGGTTATATTTTGATAACTCAGTCTTCATAGGAAGTGACAGATGTTTATGAGTTATGTCTCTAAGGATTATTTGTTTTTAATGAGAACTACTAGAAACAAAAAAAAAAATCTTAAAACATTTCTCCAATGGTGTCATTTAAAGCACCAAAGAAGATTAGAATTGGTAAACAGTTGGATTAAAAAAAATTACTAGGCCCTCTCCCCAACCATAATCATACTATACATAGTAGAAGCTATGTTATACATAGCTAACTACTTCTGTTTCCTATTCTTTGGGTCATACTCTTCATCTTCATCATCATCAAGAAATTTGTACTAAATAGATAATATCTACAAAGAATCCTTCTGATACCTAAACATATTAAACCATTATCTCCAGAAATAAAACATATCATTGAACTTTGACAATATAACTTTAATCTTTTTTTCTCCTTTAAATGCAATATTTTTCTGTTTTCCCTTTTCTAAAACTTATGTTATGTCAGTTTATAACCCCATTTGGAATTTCCCTGACAGAAATTCTGGAGTGATTTGCCATTTCCTTCTTCAGCTCATTTTACAGAAAAAGAAACTGAGGCAAATAGGGTAAATTACTTGCCAAGAGTCACACAGCTGGTCATTGTCTGAAGCCAGATTTGAACACAAGAAAAACAAGTCTTTCTGACTTTAAACACAGCAGTCTAACCACTGCAGTATTTAGCAAAACAAAACTTGTGCATTTTATGATTTTTATGCTACTAAACAGTTGCTGTGCTCCATTTTAGAAAATATTTTCTACCTCCTTGTATGATGCTATGAATCTTAATAAATTAATGATGGCTCTTTGAGCCAATCAGATGAAAGAGGTCATGCAAATGTCTTAGTTTCATTCAGATAATTCAAAGGATGGACCCGTAAATGCAAAACCATAGCCTGTTTCCAAATCTTACCAGAAATGAAAAGCACAGAAGGAAAATCTAACTAGAAATGTCTTTGGATTGCATTTAGACAAAATAATATCACTGACCTCAGCAATAAAAGGAACCTTGAAGTCATCAGACTTAGAGATATTCCTTGTAATTGATTGTGATGCACCTTAAGGTACTTAAAATTGAAGGATCAAAATGGAAAATTACAGAAGGAGCATGGGAGAGTTGATGCCCAAGAGCCCTAAAAATCCCATCATAAAACTGAAAACAAAACAGAAGGCAACATTTCTCAAGAATACTCTAATGATTCTCCCTTCCTGCACATCCCATATTTATATCTTCCTGTTAGATATACATCTAGACAAAAATCCCCTAACTGGATAAGACAATGAAACTTTAAATCTTCCATCACTTTCATTTTTTCTTTTCATTGTGATGGATTTATTTTTTAATAGCTGTATGTTTATATGCTGTTTTACATTGATTCCTGTCTTACTCCAGTTCATAATTCTCTTTTCACATCATTTCCCCTTTAATTTCTACATTGAAAATGTGAAGTTATTTCATAATGTTCAATCATTCTGCTTCCTTTCTTTCCTTCTGACACACCTTCTGTAAAGTGGTTGTAATTAAGGTATTATCAGTAAATTATTTTATAGCAAGCTTACTTCTTAGTGAGAGCTTAATTTTTTTTTATTGGACTAATACTATTTATTTTCCTGGCTATAATCAGAAATCCTCAGAAATAGTAGATTCAGTCAGAAAAAAAGTTATTTTACTAAAGGTTTATTGCAGTAATTAATTGTGGTACTCTGGAAAGAGTATGAGCTTTTGAATTAGAGGATATGGATTCAAATCCTATCTCTTAGGCTTAGTTTCCCTGGAACTCAGTTTAATCATCTATTTAAAAAAAAAAAAAAAGATTTTTAACACTTTCCCCTCCAAAGCCATCTAGTCCAGTGGTAAAATATAGATCAAGATAACTGAAAGGCAGCTGGATTGAATAGTAGAGAACTCTAATCCTGGAGTCAGGAAGACCTGAGTTCAAATGTGGTTTCTGGCACTTACTAGCTGTGTGAGTTTGAGCAAGTCACTTAATTTTTTGTTGCATCAGTTTCCTCATCCTTAAAATGGGGTGATAATAGCATCTACCACATAGGGTGATTACCAGGATCAAATGAGATAATTGTAAAGTACTTAGCACAGTGCCTGGCATATGTTAAGTACTATGATAAATGTTGCTAGGTATTATTATTTGCTGAGTAACAGGAATTGTTTTTAGCATTGGGATACTAAAAAAAAAAAAAAAAAAAAGTCCATGACTTCAAGGAATTTTCATTCTAAATGAGGGATACACCATGTTTATAAATGTGTGTTTGTGTGTGTGTGTGTGTGAGAGAGAGAGAGAGAGAGAGATTAAATAGATAGAAGTTAACCATAAAAGGAATTTTCCAACAGGGAAAAGTGGAAGGCAGGGAAAATGTTGCTGATCTCATTCAGTCACTTCAGTTGTGAATGAATTTTTGTGACCCCATTTAGAGTTTTTTTTTGACAAAAATACTAAAGTATTTTACTATTTCCTTCTCTGGTTCATTTTATAGATGAGGAACTGGGGCAAAAAAGATGAAGAACAAATAGACTATTAGGGTCTAGTGAATGGAGGGAATGATGTCTTGAAATGTTCTTCCTCCTCTACTTTTGTTGAGGGGTGAGATATCCTATCAGAGATGGGGGTCCCCAGGCCAGTGTTGCAGATTTTGGGAAAGAATTCGCAGTCCTAGTCTCCAAGCAAGATTTGGCAAAAATGGGTTTATTTTCACTGAGAAGCTCATTTTCTCAGTGGACCCCTTCCTGATTAGGAAAGATCAGGGTACAGGGTTTTGATTTTATTTATCGTTCTATGGCTTGGGGCTAAGGAGCGATTTGAGGAATTAATTTCCAAATCAAAAAAGGGTGGTCATTGTTTCCCAGGCCAAATTAATTTCTGGATCAATTGGAGTGGGAGTTTCCAACTGGAAACAAGTAGGAGGGTGGGTATCATTTTAGGTATTTTCCCAGAAGTTGGGAGAGGTTGAGATTTAGGGTTTTTCTAACTCAGGCCCACCCCTACCCCCCTAAAAAACAGGGGGACAGGGTCCTATTACATTACTTTGATTACTATCCTCCCTGGCTTCAAGTTCCAACTGTCAACTCACATTTCAAAAGAAAGCTTTTATCAACTCTACTTAATTCCAGGGCCTTCCCTCTTTTAATTATTTTCTATTTATTCTGAATACACCATATGTGTGTGTATGTAATTTGTATACCCGTTGTTTTGCCCATTAGACCATAAACTCTTTGAAGACAGGGACTGTCTTTTGTCTCTTTTGCACCTCTACTGTTTAGCATAGTGTCTGGCACATAGTAGAAATTTAATAAATGTTGATTGATGGATGGGTGGATTGTTTGATCCAAATAAATAATTGGAATACTATTATTTCAGATCTTGAAGGTAAAGAAGTTTCATGTAGTAGTTTACATGATTTATTCCTTGACTAGTTTTTTTTTATAGTTGTATACCCAATTCCTTGATTTGCTCTTTCTGTCTCCACTGACAATGCATTAATACTCCTACATTTCTACCTCTCCTATCTGCCATTTTCCTTTAATGCCAACTTAGCCAATCTGATTGGTATAAAGTATAATATCAGAGTTACTTTAATTTGAATTTTCTGTTATTAATTTGGAGGAGTTTTTCATATGGCATCAATAGTTTGTATTTCCTCCTCTTGGGAAAAAAAAAAGTCTTTACTTATAACCTTGAATTGGTTCCCTGTATATCTTGGAACTGGATAGAGTAGCAGGCCTAGAGTTAGGAAGATTCATCTTCCTGAATTCAAAGCTCACCCCAGATATTTACTAGCTGTATAACTCTGGGCAAGTCATTTAACTTGCCTCAGTTTCCTCATCTGTAAAATGAACTGGGGAAGGAAATGTCAAACCACTCCAGTATCTTTGCCAAAAAAATTCCAAATGAGGTTCTAAGGACATGTCTGAAATGACTGAACAACAAAAATATCTTGGAAATAAGATCATTAGAGAAAATTACTGCAAAGATTTTTTTCAAAGTTATCTATTTCCCTTGGAATTGTAGCTTTATTTATAGTTTTAAAAAATAACAACATTAGTCTTACATAATCAAAACTTTATTTTTTTGATTTTCCTTTGTTTTCCTTTTTTTTTTCCTTTGGTCATGAACTTTTCTCCTAACCATAGATCTAAAAGATATTTCCTTCCTTGCTGCTTTACTTTGCTCATGATGTCATCTTTCGTGTCAAAATTATATATTAATGTCTAAACCTTTTCTTGGAATACAGTGTGAGATACTAATCTATACTTAGTTTCTATCAGACTGCTTTCATTTTCCCAGTTTTTGTTGAATTGTAAGTTCTTACTAAAGTAGCTGTGATATTTAAATTTAAAAACTAGACCATTGTATTTATTGGCTTATGCATACATATATTGTGATTCTAACCAAATTTATAAGTAGTACAAAGGCATTTTGAAAAATATTGATTTTTCAATCAAATAGTATAATTTAAGTTTTATTAACCTTTAAGTCTGCTCTTTTTCCATTTCCATCTCATTTTGGACTTCAGTCATACCCTACATCTGTCTCAAACTCTTGATAGCCCAAATGAATACTGTCTTCAACTCTAACTCTATCTTTTTCTCTGTACTCTGTCATACACTAAGAAATGATTTTGTATATTGGGGTCTGTAATAGATCTGGACCCTATAACAGAGCTTGTGCTGGTTTGGGACTTCTTGGAAGATGTTGAAGCATACCAATCTTCTTGGTTACTATCTCACACAATCATTTCACAGGACCTAACTTCGTCCCTTTTTACTCTGCAGGTTGCAGTCTAATGTAGATTAAACTAGATTTAAGCGCTCTGGAGAATTCTGTTGTCTGGGTATTTCTGTCTCATATCCTCCGTTCTCTAGAGTATTTACTTAGGGGTTGTGGGTTTAGAAGTTTTGTCCCATTGTGCATCATTGTGTTCAGGCACCATTTGCTAAATATCTCTTTGTTTTCCTACCTTCCTGTCAAAATGCCTATAGGTTTCTATCTTACTCTTCAGTCTAGTGTTGGACTGAGGAATAACTGTTGTTGCCCTTTAGTTTCATTGAATCATTGCTTCACCTGGCAAACTTTTTCATCTTTGCTGGAAATTTTCTCAAGGATAAAAGGCTTGACTTGAACTATTCATGTTGTCATCTTTGCCAGAAAAGTGTCTATCTTCTTTATAATCAAATTTACTTAATGAAATTTCCTATGTATCCATACTGGTCTCTCCACAAGATTCATTTTTCCTCCCTACTAATATTGTTTCTATTCATATCTTCGTAATTTCATTCTTAAGGATTTATCATCTCTCTTGGACCTACTTCTATAAAATTTCATTCCCTGGTCCTTTATCCATCCTGTCTTCTTCCATATTAACCCTTTGAAATATGTTTTCCCCAAATCTAGGGATCATGAAAGAATATGCTTAATTTTCTTTTCCTCAACTACAAACTCTAGGAAGAATCAATTACCCCCAAAAGTGTTATCATTTGCTTTCCAGCAATCAGTCTCTCCCTTTAATGAGAAAATTTCAAAAGAAAATTTCCCCTTATTATTTCCTTCACTGTTTTTAAGAATCAAATTATCAAATCATGCCAAAAAGTTATGGCCGAGCTGCTCTTCTGTTGGAGAGAAAGAGCTCCAAGATTTTTAAATTATTTTAGTCCCCTATTACCATGCTATCATGTCCCTTTGCCAAGTTTAGGAATCTAACTTTCAATTTCCTATTTTCTCCTTTTACAAAAGTGATTTTTAGTATTTAACAATTTTTTGTTTCTGCTTTTATTGGTTTTCATTCAAATACTTTATAATATGCTTTCCTCCTCTGGACTTTATAATCTCTTTTATGAATATATTTTCTTAAATACACTTCTCTTCCATTGCATTTTAAATATCTTGATTTTGTTTTTAATAAGACAAAGTCATTCAGAACTTAATCTTGCTATGAATTTTATCCCAAATTTCGAGGATACAGAGACAGCAGATAGCAGAGAAAATAGAGTCCTGGGCCAAAAGTCAAGAACACTTGAGCTTAATTCTGGTCTCACACACTTAGTAGCTTTATAAACCTGAGCAAATCACTTAACCACTTTTTCCTTCACTTTCTTCAAATGCAAAATGAGACTAATAATAGCACCTTACCAGGAGGCTAATAGTAAAAAAAAAAAATCCCCTTCCTATTTGAAATTGGTGGTCATTTTAGCTTTCTGGGATTTAATTTATTCATCTTTAAAATGAGGGATTTGGGCTATATAACTTTTGGGGTCTTTTATTGTGCTAAATCTGTGACTGAGGCACAGCAGGTGCTTTTAAAATATATATTCTCTCCCTTCTCCTGTATCTTGGAAGACAAATTCATCTTTATTTCCTTTTGCTTATTGCTTAAATTTGGGGGATTTGTATATAGCCATGGATTTTATACCTAATTTTTTTTTTCCTCCCATTAATTTTTGGGTCTCATAAATGCTATTACTGTCACATAGCTATTTTCTACAGTGTCTAGTTCGATGAATCCAAAGGTAGTTCTCTTTCTTTTTTCTCCTTTCTGTATTAAAGTGATTTGGGTTAAATTTTCAGGATTCTGGGCAAATGCATTCTGATCAACCTTTGCCAAGTGCATTCTATTCTTTGTCAAAAGACTTCCTGTATTTTAATCTGTTGTCCTTAAATCCAAATGCTATTTTCAGACACGCTTATTTAGCCAGCTTTTTACTTACTAAATGAAAAAAAGAATTTCTAGATTCCTTATCTTCAGTCAATAATAACGAATAAAGGTAAATTGCAATCAGAGGATCTTTTTTTTTTCCTTTTTGCTTGAGACTTTGTAATTTTTCTCATTACTTTCTAAATTTGTTTTGGCAATTTAATTAGGCATATGTGAATCAGTGAAAATGGATAGTTATCATCTGCTTTGGCAATATTTGAATCCATAACTTAAGACAACAGACCTCTCTTGTTGTTAACATGTTGACAAATAGCTCTATATTTCTTAGAAAAGAGGCTACCCTATTAATCATGTTTCTTTTCTTCCCCTGACCTTTATGGATGATCTTTCACTTGTTAGTTTTTATTTCTATTTTCTCCTTCATTGGACGAAAAACAGCAGTAGCTTCTTCTTCAGAATAGACAGTTTTTTCTTCATCAGGAAGAATCTAAAAACTATTTGTTTGCTTGTTTGTTTATGTCTGTAGTAGAGTTTCTTTTCCATCTCTGTGTGATATTCTTCTATGTCCAATTCCCTAACAAAGGTCAACTGTCTCTTTTTCCACTTCAGATTCTCTTCCTACCACCACAACAACCTCTACCCTTGAAACCTCATTTCTATTTTATATGATCTAACCAATAAATAGAGGTAAAACCCAGGAGTCAGGACAACCAGAAATGAAAAGATATGAAGGATTTTAAGGACTCTCATTTCATTACAGAAGATGAAATCTCCACTAATAGAGTATTCCCCTCTACAATTTTTCTGATTTACATGTAGTTTTTATTTATATGTTTTGTGTTTACTATATATGTAAGAAATGGATGGATATTTTGGATTTCCACACTTATGAGAATTAAATTGAAGAAATGAAACAAATTAGAAAACTAAAATGCATGTGGACATCAAGGAATAATCAAGGATGGAAGTTATCTTCCCCGGAAAAGAATGTAAGGTCCTTGAGGGCAGGGATTGACTTTTGTAAGGAAGGGTGGTGTTCTGACATTTGAAAAGTATCTTTTGTTCTTTGCCGTTAGTCCCAATTCTTTACCTTTCTCTTCACCTCCGGCCCCAGCTCCTGCCTCTGCCTGGCTATCTCAGGTAGAGATTCATATCCTGTAAGTTCTGAAACATCCAATTAAGGGAAATCAGGGGAGGGACTTGTGCTTCAGGATAGGAAATAAAATGCTGCCTTAGGAGTTTCGACACCCATTCTGCAAGAAGGTAAAATAAATCTTTCCTGCATTCATCAGTGTCAGTAAAGTTCTTGATAAGATATTGTGTTTCTTACACATATTTCTGTTTTCTCCTCATTTGTAAAGCAAGCCCCTAGAGGACAGAGACTATTAAACTTTTTTCTTTGTATTAAGCACTTAATAAGTAGTAGATGAATTGGTAGAATCTTAGGCACTAACTACAGCAGAAACAATACACTGGAACTATCTTATCTACAACACAACACAATACATACAATACAATATAATAAACAGTTACATGTGCCAAACACTGTTTAGCACAATTTCATCTATCTAGTTTTGATGATAGAAGAACCATCTAATGCAAATCAACAAGCATTCATTTAATATCTACTATGTTCAAGACAAGAGAAATAATGTGCCCACAGTACATAGAATTGGTCTTAGGGTGAGAAAAAGTAGGCTTCATGTCAAGATTGAGATACTACTGGTTGTGTGATCCTATATAGTTGGGCTTTTGTGAGTCAGTGGAAATAGATAGTTGTCATCTGCTTTTAAAATATTTAAATCCATAACATAACACATGTTGTTATCATGCTGACAAATAGCTCTGTACTTATGAGGGAAGAAGCTACTCTATTAACTGTGATTTTTTTTCCTCTGATTTTTACTGGATAATATTTCAACTGTTAGCTGGGTAAATCACAACTTCACAATGCAACTATAGTTTGCAAAGAAGTTTATCATCTTCCTTGATAGAAAGAGTTTTCCACAAATTGAAGTTCTGAAGTTCTGAAGACTTTGTGCCCTACCTGCAGAAAAAAAATAAAATAATAAAACAAAAAGTTTGGAAATAATATCCAAGACATAATGTGATATATCCAATATAAACAGATAAAACAAAAATGATAGATGAATAAAACAAACTTCCCTCAATGAATGTAAAGTAGCAATAAATCCTATGTCTCCCTCAACTTTACCTGCCCCTTCCCTTCTCCAAGGCAACTAACTCCAAAACCCCACTGATTTTCTACATCAAAATCCTCAAGGTGTAATGCCTGAGAAACTGAGGCAAGATAGAGGTTAGAGAGTTTTTAATATTTTATTTAAAAGGGAGAGATTGGACTGGGACCAAATGGATCCATGGTTTAGTCCCAGGGCTGAATAAGACAATCATCGCCAAGAATACAGCAGCTAATGTGAGTACTCAATGACATATATACACACATTGCTCTAAGCTCAGGTAGACTGAAGCAAGGGTGGAGTCAGAACACTGAGAGCGGGAACAGACTATCAATCTGGTTCTGACAGGGTGGGAGGAGGCACTAGACATCCTGATAAGTTAGGATCAAGAAGAACAATGTCAGAATGAAGGGAGGCACCGGATTATGATAAGTAGGGAAGGTCTGGGGTCATGATGTCTAAAATAGAAGGTCTTTCTCCTTATCTGGATCAAACATTTACAATTTATAATTTTAGCATAGCCAGCTCTAAATTATATCAGTTCTAATGATTATGAAGGAAGTGGGGTGTTGCAACCAGGAGGATTGAGGCAGAACAATTAAGGGAAACTGAAGCAGGACAGTTAGGGAAACTAAGGCAGGACAATTAAAGAAAACTGGAGCACAACAAATGGACCCAATAAACATGATTTCCAAAGACCAAGCTTCAAATGCCCACCAACTTACCTGGAGTTCCAAACCAGGAAGAAAACCACATGATAAATGTAAAAACCTGAGTTTCCTAGAGGAGATGCTTTTTAAATGTTATCCTCATTAGTTGGTAGAGTAAGAAATCTTAACAGTGCAACTGCTGACTAAAACTGTGTTAGGTGCATAAATTATTTCTACCTGCAGGACAACTATATGGGCTCTTTCCTACAGAGTCCAACAATTCATTCTTCTTCCCTCTCCCCTATATGAACACACACAAGTTTAGGTTAGAAGTTATTTCTCAGTCAAGAGGCTGTAGCTGAACTATTATACTTGACTAAGTTCCAGATGATTTTTGCTTCTTGTGTTTTCTGCAAGAGTAACTCAGCAGCATGCCTATATAAAGTTTAAAAAAAAATTGACAACTGTGACAGTGACAGATAAATGAAAGAGAAAAAAAGAAATCAAAACTAAAAGCCTTTACTATGTTGAGAATACTGGTGAGCTAATTCTGTGTAGAATTTCCCAAATAAATATAAAAAAGAATTATCTTGAATTTAATAGAGTACTAATATTGGAGTTAGTGTAGTATAACCTTTTGCTTGCCTTTTTTAAATGTAGAGACTACTATCATTCATTTGGGAAATAATTTTCAGTTAAATCAATAACGATGTAAATATGTTTTTCTACATAATGATTAGCAAGGTAGCAAAGTGAATTTCTAATAATCAGAATTTTTTAATGCTAAGTTTTGCAAATGAGAAGTCGGTTTTTTGGGTTTATTTACCCTCCTCAATTCAATTCAAATAATATTTATTAGATACTTATTACCATTCTTCCCAAATACCTCTTGTCTACCCTTCTCCTCAATTTATGTCTTTTCACCCATAAATATCTTAAAATGATTAATAAAATTGTGAATTATAAGAAATGGAATGATTGACACTTTAGAAGTTCCAATCATTGTGCTAGACCCTGGAGATACAAAGACAAACAA